>NW_020173198.1:10414387-10480234 GCF_003031525.2 Neophocaena asiaeorientalis asiaeorientalis | reverse complement strand
GTCCCCCCAGTACAAGCCCAGTTCTCCCAGCCTTTCTGACTTCGCACGTGCTGCTCTCTCTGTACTGGGAATTCTTGTCCCTCCTGGTCTTTGCTTGGTTGACTCCTTCACACCCCCACGCCTCAGCGGACATATCCTTTGAAGCCGTCTCTGATACTGAAGTAGGTGATTATCTCACAGAAACCTTTCTTCCTTTACTGCACTCTTCAACTCTTTTAATACTTTTTATACTTGAATTTTTACAAATATGTTTCTTTCATTATATCATAAATCTGTTTCTTCCATTATAAGTTTCATATGATGGAGTCGTGTGTCTTGTGTTCTGTTGTATCCCCAAGTGCCTAGCACATAGCAGGTGCTCAATAAAAATTTGTTGAATGGACATTGAATCCCATGATTTGAGTGTTATAATTATTGTAATTATGATTAGTAACCAGGTGCTGACTCTGTGCCAGGCACTGTGTTGGTTTTTCTAAATCTAGCATCTTTATTTAATTCCACAGTGATCCCAGTGGGGTGGATTGTATTATCCCCATTCCTCAGAAGAGGAAACAGGTTCAGTTCTTTGCTTAAGGCCACCCTATTAGGTAGTGGTAGAGCTGAGATTCAAACTCAGGTTTTCTAACACTAAAGGTGTGTTCCTCCCACTCTGCCCCCATGTTCCTCTCCAGAGGAGGAGTCCTCGTACTGCCCGGCTTACTGTTTGACATCCACTGAGGCATGTGAGTCCTGGGGAAGAAGGGCAGAAGGGACAGGCTTGCCAGGTGGGAGGCTGCTTTGGATGTCAGCTGGGAAGGCTGATGTGGAAGTGGGGGCAGGCATCTTGCTCCACATAGCTGGGCTGGTAGGGCGTGTGTGTGTGTGTGTGTGTGTGTGTGTGTGTGTGTGTGTGTGTGTGAGAGAGAGAGAGAGAGAGAGAGAGAGAGAGGGAGAGAGGGAGAGAGGGAGAGAGAGGTCTCTTCCTAATTAGGGCCCCACCTTTATGACCTCATTTAAACTTAATTACCTCCTAAATACCTTTTCTCCAGATACAGTTGCATTGAGGTTAGAGCTTCAGCATATGAAATTTGGGGGTGGGGGTGGCAAGGGGTGGGGAGAGACACAATTCAGCCCATAGCAAGTCTCCAGAGCGCTTTGGGGAGTCCAGGCTTTAGGGCCAGATAAGCGTAGCTCCAAACCCTGCCTGGCCCTTTCCTAGCTCTTGGACCCTATTTTTCTAGGTCTCAGTTTCCTTCTCTGTGAATTGGGGTTACCACCATCCACCCTCCTTGCTTCATAGGGCTAAGTAGGAGATGATGTAATGTGTAGAAATGCAGTTGTTTTATGTGTACTTATTGTCATTATCTCTACTCTAGAGCAGGCCGACTATAATTCTTCTCCCTCTTTTCTTCCCAACCTTGAGTAGTTTGGAAGTTATTTTTAAAAGTCTTTGAAATGTCCTTTTCTGTATTTGGCAAAAGCAAAATGGAAATTGATAGTGTTGTCACGGCTGGCGTCCCCCTCCCCCCGGCTGCCTGGCTGGGGGAAAAACTTTGGGAAAACACAGGTTTCTGTTGAAGCGGCTGGTTTGTTACTGTGTGAACATTTCCTGCAAGACCTGACCAGCTCTCCTTTAAAGCAATTTTTCCTTTTCTTGTTCCTTTTCTTTTCCTGCCAATGTCAGGTCCTCTGTGTCACAGCTGGATTCAGAAATCAAGGCAGCAGGAGTCGGACCCCAATCTGGCCACTTCCAGCAGAAAAGCCCTCCAGTGGCTTCTTTTTGCCTTAGAATAACATCCAGATTCTTTATCGTCACCACAGGCCATGTATGGTCCACCTGTCACTTCCCCTCTTTCACTCAGCCCCACTCCTGTGGCCTCCCTCTGCTCCTCAAATGCACAAATTCTTTCCAACCCCAGGTAATTTGCATGGGCTTTTCTCTCCGCTTGGAACTCTATTCCCCTCTGGTCATAGATGTCTCCTTCTTTGACATCTCTGCTCAAGTGTCACCTTCTTATAGGGCCCTTCCCTGACCCACCAGTTGAAAATAAATCCCCTTCGCTATTTGGTCACAATTGGGCATAACCTCAGTTAGGGTTACCAGAGAAAAACGGGGTTCCCAGTTAAGTCTGAATTTTAGGTAAGCATCGAATAATTTTCTAGCATTGCATGGGACATACTGTACTAAAACGTATTCATTGTTACCTGAATTTCAGCTTTAACTGGGTGTCCTGTATTTTATTTGCTAAACCTGGCAGCTTTGCCCTCAAGATCCGTGTTGAACAAATGAACGAAGCTCTCCGCACAGAGCCTGGCACACAACAGGCACTGAGTGCATGTTAGGTATCATCTTCATCCTCCTCCTCCTCTAGTTGCTTCTTGGAACTTAGTCTCCCTGCCCCCTCTTCCATCTTTGGAGATGGACGAGAGAATGTTTTCTACCAGAGGGCCATTGCCCACCTCTTTAGAAGAGCATAATTAGTCTCTGCTGCGGCTTTGGAATCTGATTGCGGTGGTGTTTGGCAGGGAAACTCAGTGAGTTATCACAGAGCATTCCCTCCAGCGCTGGGTCATGCAAATATTTATTGCAAGCGTTAAATAATAAATGGAACAGCCTGCCCAATGGTAAATCTGTCATGTCTGGTTTCAGCCAGGAGTTGTGACGGCCCCAGAATTGCTGCCCATTCCTCTGCCTCCGCCTGCCCTCCAGAGGGACAAGGCAAACAGCCGGCTTTCTGGGGGGAACTCAACAGGGCTGATTAGACACCTGGATGCCAGAGGGGGTGGTGGGGGATGCTCAGCCAGGCACGGAAACAGGCAGGTAAGGTCAGGCTGCGGCCGGGAACCCGAGCCGGTAGATGAGATGCTGGGTAGGCCTGGCACAGGCAGTCACGCTGCAGCCCCCGCCGTGGTTCTCAGGGCGGCGGGGCTCCTTGTCCACGTCTCGTGTCATCTCCAGTATTTCTCCTGACGCTCATGTCAGCTTCACTGGCCAGAGCTGGCCAGCGTCTGAAAGTGGCGTCAACATTCCGCCCCCGTTTCTCGACTGAGCGGTGGCAGATGAGAGAGGAATGAGCATGTTAGATACTCAGATGCAGTGATGTTTCCCGAGCCTCTGACATGTGCTGAGGCCTTCAGCAAACATTCTGCCATTTAACCTGGCCTTACAATGTGGATCTCAAATATGTGGGTTCGTGAGCCAGACGGATCTGAGTTGGGATCCTCTCTGCACTCCTAGAGCCATAGTTTCTTGAGCTGTAAAGTCGGGGGAACGATGGTTGCACCTCTTAGGGTCACGTGGCAATGAAATGAGCTCATAGAGGTGAAGAGCTTCGCACAGTGCCTGGGACCTGGTGAGTGGTCACCAAATGCCACCTCTAATGGTTAATAATGGTCCAGAGAGGAAAGTAACCTGCCCAGATCCGCAGACAGAGCTGCTCCACTAAACCATGGGCAGGGATAAATCACATCCCGGAGTATGGGGTGAGCAGTGTTCTGGTCACATAGCCACTGAGTGGTGAAATTAAGGCTCCAACGTGGGGTTTTATGGCCCTCAAATAATGCTCTTTCTCCTATCCCAGACCTGCCCTAACCCCTGTAGGGTGGTGGGGAGTGCAGCCCACATGCCTGACTCCAACCCTCATAGCCTGGGATTTGTGGTGTCTCCCAGTGGTGAGGGATGGAGCTGGAACCTGCCACGTGGCTGCGCAGAGTGGGACCACGTAGGACGCGTTTGGCTCTGAATCACTGAGAACCCGACTGGAAGTGGCTTGGGCAGCAGTGCAGTTATTGCCTCACAGTAGGTGACCCTGTGATTGGTTCATTCAAGCATTTTGTTGTGTAATAGCTGATCTAGTCTCTTTCCACCATTCTGCTCTTTTGCCTTCCACAGCACAAGGCTCTTGTCCTCAGGGGTGCCCCTCATGGTCTCAAGATGATACAGAAAGGGGAGAAGAGAGCCCAGCCCTTCCGTTTGTCCCTTTTATAATCACTTCCCCAGAGCCCCGCAGCTGACATCCCCTTGAATCTCATTGGTCAGAACTGCATCACATGCCCTTTTTTAAGCCAATCACTGGCAAGGGAAGTAGAATTACCATGATGGGCTTGGATCAGTGGTTTTCAAAACGTGGTTCCCAGTCCAGCCTCATTAGCATCGCCTGGGAGCTAGTTAAAAATACAAATTCTAGGCCCTTTCCCCACACTTCCACCCTCCAACATGCTGAATGAGAAACTCTGGGGTGGGACCCACAATTTATGGTTGAATAAGCCTTCCAGGTGACTCTGATAGATACTAAGTTTGAGAACTTCTGGCTTAGACCAGGGATCTTTTCCTATATATAGCCAGATAGTGAATATTTTAGCCTTGTGGCCTTACAGTCTCTGTAGCAACTGCTCAGCTCTGTTGTTGTAATATGAAAGCAGCCATGGATAACACGTAAACGAATGGGCCTAGTTATGGACACTGAGATTTGAATTTCATATAATTTTTATGTATTAGGAATATCTCTTAGCCAGCTTTTTCATCTTTCCACTGAAGACAGTCTTCATTGTTCTGAAAAGCCTGGACATGTGTTCTCATACCTGAAACTCCAGCTCATAATCCCAGTGGTGTCAGAGCCTGGGAAGGTAATTGTGTGTGTGTCCAGGACACTGTTTCAAGCTTCCTGCACCTTCTTTGTGATCCTCTAAGATGCAAATCCCTACTCGCATTTTATAGATGAGGCAACTGATAACTGAGTTTCAAAAGGTTACAGGCCCAGCATCTAGAGCTACTTCACAGCTTCCCAGTTCTGTGAATTTTCTGCCAGTTCTCTGGGCTACTCCCTGGAGGGTCCGCAATCCATGGTCTGGCTGCTGGCCTCCCTCTTTTCTTAGTAATAATAAAAATGCTGGTAGTAACAACAACAATAATAAATAGCTACCATGAGACTGAATGTTTACAGTCTTCCAGACACCATCCTAAGCACTTTATATATGTTACCTCCTTGAACCTATATCAATATTGTAGGTGAAGTAACTCAGGGTCACCACCAGTGAGTGGGGGGGCTGACCCAGTTTTGAACCCAGACTGTTGGGCCCCAGAGCTCAAGCTTGATTAATTACTAGAAGGAGACCCGATATTAAAATAGAATCAAAATAAATATACAGAAAACTTTAACTCTGACATTCTTCCCCCATCCCTTGCCTGAAATCTTTTGAACATGAACATAATGGTTTTGCTTTGCTTTTGTTGCTTTCTACCTGGATAATTGAGGTCCAGTACTCCTGTTAAACAAATATGCCTCTAAATTTTAGAACTGCTATAGCCCTCCGTAAATACGATGATGGATAGGAAAGGGGATTGCATTGTTGTTTTCCTTTCTAGTATAGAGAAGAGAAAATTGAGGTTTCTGTGATTTGTCATGTCCCCCCAAAGCCCTAACTACCAATGTGAAGGTATTTGGAGATGGGGCTTTTGGGAGGTGGTTAGGTTTAGATGAGGTCATGAGGGTGGGACCCTCATGATGGGATTAGTGCCCTTATAAGAAGAGAAAGAGACACCAGAGCTTTCTTTCTGTCCACCATGTGAAAACACAGCAAAAAGGCAGATGTCTGCAAGCCAGGAATAGAACTCTTACCAGAACCTGACCATGCTGGCACCCTGATCTCAGACTTCCAGCCTCCAGAACTGTGAGAAAATAAATATCTGTTGGTTAAGCCACCAAGTCTATGATATTTTGTTATGGCAGTCCAAGATGACCAAGAGCAGGGGAGTCTATCCTGGCCTGTCAGGAATATCAGATCTCAGAATAAAGCGTGAAAGGTGACAGCTTCAAAGCTTCTTACTTCCCTGCCCTCCACCTCTCGTCATCACCAGTCCCTCCTGTTCAGGATGTGGGTGCACCTGGTGTGGAGTTGAGAGGGGTTGGAATTCATGGGAGGAGACTTGAGAACTTACAGTAAAAATAGCATCATAGATAACTTACTGTGTTCAAGGCATGAAACTATAGGTGCCAGGAAACCCTGATTTAAGTGAATAGGGGATATTTTTCTCCTGTAACAAGATGTCTGGAATTGGGGCTTTGGGGATGGTTTTTGGCTCTGGTTAGCATCCTGGGGACTCTCCTGGCCTCCCTCTCCTGGTTCCAAGATGGCTGCCATGGCTCTAACCTCATGTCCTCATCTGACCAGATCCAAAGGCAGGATAGGGAGGTGATGGAGCATGTGAGTGTTCACGTAATTTCTCCTTGTAGTAGTTATCCATTGCTGCATAACAAGTTACTCCAAAATTTTGAAGCTTAAAACAATAAACATTTATCATCAATGTCCAGGAATTCAGGAGTACTTCACCTGGGTGGTTCTACTTCAGGGTGTCTTGTGAGGTTTCAGTCAAGATGTTGGCTGGGACTGCAGTGTTCTGAAGGCTTGACCAGGGCTGGGGGATCCATTCCAAGATGGCTTCCACACATGGCTGGCAAGTTGGGTTGGCTGTCAGTTGGAGGCCTTCACTCGTCTCCACGTGGGACTTTCCATGGGGTTGCTTGAGTGTTCTCACAACATGGCTGCTGTGTCCCCCAGGGCCATCTGAGACTGAGCCTAAAGAGGAAGCAGCAATGCCTTTCATGTTCTAATTTGGGAAGTCACACATTGTCACTTCTCTTACTTTCTATTCATTAGAAGTGAGTCAGTAAATTTAGCCTTCCCTTCAAAAGCAAGGCAGTTAGTCTCTACCTTTTGAAGGGAGGAGTATCAAAGAATTTGTGCACATATTTTAAAATCACCACAGTCTTTATCAACCTCTTTCTTATCAGAGAGGGGTCTGTCCCAGAAGACCTCCTCCCTCAGATGCCCCTTATATTTCATTGGCTAGTCCTGGGTCACATGACCACTCCCCAGAAAGGACAGGACTGAGCCAACTTTCCTGAGATAAGAACCCCTAAGTAGTACTGGGGTTCTTTTAGCAAGAAGAACTGGAGTGGAGAGGATGGCTTTTGGGTGGCTGTCAACAATGTCTGCCATAGTACTTTACACGTTTGATCTTTAGTTCTCCTAATAACCTTACAAAAGTATGATTACTACCCATGATTTGCTAATAAGGAAACTATGGTTCAGAGAAGTAGGTAATTCCCCTAAGGTCATACAGCAAATAAGGTGGGAGAACCCAGGCTCATCTAGCTCCAAAGCTTGTACTCTTTCCACTGTGCTGCCTCTCCCATCACAACAGTGTTTCGCAACTGTTGGGGGGGAGGGGAATTTTGACCCCTGGGGGACATTTGGAAATGTTTGGAGACTTTTTTAGTTGTCACAACTGGGGATGTTATTGTCATCCAGTGGGTAGAGGCCAGGGATGCTGCTGACCAACCTAGAGTGCACAAGACGCCCCCACAACAGAGAAGGATCTGAACCAAAATGTCCATCGTGCCAAGGCTGAGAACCCCTGTAGTAGAACAAGTTCTGGGAGGGCAAGGATCATGCTGTCTTTGCCATTTCTGAATCCTCTCCACTCAGCTTGATCCTGGCACACTGTAAACGCTCAGTAAGCACTGACTGAGTAAATGAACAAGTGAGCTTTACCGAATTCCAGAGTCAAAGCGTCTTAGACTTGGGGAACTGCAGGGTTGTGGGAGGTGGAGAGTGACAGTCCCCACAGTGGACTCACCCAAGCCTCCAGCTTCCCCTGGTTGCAGGAGGCCTGGTGGAGACGTGGTCCTGCCTCTGAACTTGGTCCAACACAGCCTCTGCCCACCACGTGTGAAGGGGGGCTGACCGATAGATGGTCAAGCTTGGTCACCTGTTCATCTCTGATATCACAGAAACAGTGGGACCGAACAAAGAAACACTTCTCTGAATCTACCCATTTCTAAATGGACTAGACAATGAGGAGGAAACACAATGATTTATTTCTCACTGCCCTTCGTTCCACACTCTGCTCTTTGTAGGCAGTTGCTGGTGCTTCAGGGCAAAGACGATGAAAGTTCTTCCTTGTATCAAACTCCTTTCCCTGGGAGACAGAGCCCTGGCATCAGCCTAAACAGAAGGCCTGGGCTCTGGGAGCCTGGCTCAGAGGTCCAGGGTGTCCGTGCCCATGCTTCCCTGGAAATAGGCTGGACTTGCAGTGATTAACAATTATCTTTTTTTTTTTTTTTTCGGTACGCGGGCCTCTCACGGCTGTGGCCTCTCCCGTTGCAGAGCACAGGCTCCGGACGCGCAGGCTCAGCGGCCATGGCTCATGGGCCCAGCTGCTCCGCGGCATGTGGGATCCTCCTGGACCGGGGCACGAACCCGCGTCCCTTGCATTGGCAGGTGGACCCTCAACCACTGCGCCACCAGGGAAGCCCAACAATTATCTTGTAATTGATATTTCAGTACCTGTTGGCTTCTTCATTGGATGTTTCCGTATCACATCAGGTTATGAGAGAAGGCAATGTTCTGTAATGGCTAGACAAGACAGAATTTTTTTTTCCCCTAGAGGTCAGTTTTTGCAGCAAGGAGGGAGCCTTGAATTGACTTGAAACGTGTCCCTGGCTTGGCACCGCAAGCAGAATAGTCATCTTATCCTCACAAAAACTCCATTCTGCAACTGAGGAAACCGAGGCTCAGAGAGATTATGTGGCTTGTCCAGATCCCATGGACAATAGGTGTAGAGTGGGGATTTGAACCCAGGACTGTCTGTCCACCTGCCACTACCCGGCAGTCTCCAAGTCTCAGTACAGTCTGGCTCAAAAGGCCACACTGTACTCCCTCGGCCTTGCTCTTGTGGTGACCTGCACCCCTTCTTCAGAGTCTTGGCTACTGCCAGAGGCTGGATGTTTGTGTCACCCCAAAACTCATATGTTGAATCCCTAACCCCCAATACAGTGGTGTTCGGCAGTGCGGCCTTTGGGAGGGGAGTAGGTCACAAGGGTGGAATTGGTTTAAACACTCACGTCAAAGCAAAGAATTCTGGAAGAACGCGTCTCAACTTAAGATGTGTAACGAATCCTGGTTGGGAGAGGATTGGACTCCCCCACCTCCTGTGTTATCTTTATCTTTCAGCCACTAACCCTCCCATCTTCATGTGAACTTTTGTCTGCCAGAAGTACTGGCATGGTATTTGCTCAAAAGAAAAAAATTTAAAAATGAGGGCTAGTCTAGAAGCCCATATCCTGAGAAAGGCCAAGCAAATTCGAGTTAATTAGCATGTGAAGGTGTTCACAACACTGGTGGTGATTGCATTATAGTACTGATGTGCATTGTCACCTGGTCACACGCCCTAAACTTACACAATGTTATACATCAATTATATCTCAATTAAAAAAACTACATTAGACTAGGAAAAAAGTTAAATAAGATTACATTTGTGAAGCCAAATTTGGGGTTCCACTGGGAAACTGCCCTGTCTTCCTCACCATGTAAATCTCCATCAGCTAAATAAAAGTGGTCACAGCTTCATGGCTGCAAAGCTGACTTTTCTTTCCATGTGAACTTCTCTTTAAAAGACCCCATGCAAATCTAGAAAGATGAGGGGCAAGCCAAAAAATTGATTTTCTTGAAATGAGGCTACCAAAGCACACAACATATGAGTGACAATGAACATATTTTTTCACATTGTTCTCCTCATCCCTGTCTCATTCATGTCTTTCCTTGGTCTCTTCCCATGGACCTGCATGGGCCTTTCTCCAGTTTGCTTATGGGAGATGTGGATGGAAGAGAGAGAGCTGGTCTGTGGTTCCTCACGGCCCAATCACACCCCTTTCCTAGGTTTTGGGTCGTCTGCTGTCACGTGCCCAGCTGGCAGGGAAACTCAGTTTTCCTCTGACTCTGCTGAGGCTCTGATTTTGGAGGAGGCTGAGATCAGACTGAGCCTTTGGGGTCCAGGTGGGTAGCGTTCTGGCTCCCTGGGTGCTGGCAGTTGCCATCTGGCTGTCCTGGGAGGGCAAGGGAAGTGATCCCCACCTTGTCAAGTGTCTGAGGGAAGAGCTGGCTGTCGGGCTGGGTGCCTGTCAGCCTGGGAGGTGGCCGGACAGGGACAGGTGCAGGGTGTGCTGGGGAGGCACGGCCAGCTGTTCCCAGGGCTCTCGGTGAGTCTGCCAGGAGGCTGTGTCTAGGCAGCCTCTGTCTGATCCTGCCTCCTCTTCACCCACCATTCCCTCACTGCACCTCCCTGTCCTGAGATTTCCCACCAGGCTGATGCAGGGATGTGGTGTTGAACAAAGTCTAGATCAGCCGTGTGCACAGTACTGGGTTAAGCCTCCCTGGAGAATGAAAGGCAGCTTGTGTTATTCTGCTTGGGCTGCCATAACGAAGTACCATAGACTGGGCAGCTTAAACAACAGACGTTTATTTCTCACAGTTCTGGAGGCTAGAAATACAAGGTCAAGGTGCTGGCTAATTTGGTTCCTGGTGAGAGCTCTCTTCCTGGCTTGCAGATGGCCACCTTTTCGCTTTGTCCTCACATGGCAGAGAGAGTCAGAGAGAGACATACATACACACACACACACACACACACACACACACACACACACAGAGAGAGAGAGAGAGAGAGAGAGAGAGAGAGAGAGAGAGAGATCTCCATTAACCCCACCTCATGACCTTGTCTAACCCTGATCTCCAGCAGCCTCATCTCTGAATAGCATCACATTGGGGGTTAGGGCTTTAACATTCCAGTTTTGGGGAGGGGGCACATTCAGTTCACAGCATACCTCCTCAATCTCAACCCTGCTCTATGTGCAAGAAGCTACCAGTCTTTCCTGGAGGCCTAATGCCTTGATGAAATATGAGAAAAGCTCCCCAAGATATACACCCTGGGAGTATGGGCCCTGCAGAAGTCATTTCATCCAGGCCCGAGACCCCAGCCTGTCAGAAGCTAGAGGCCAAGGTTAGGGAAGGAGGCAAGAATCTAGGAGGCAGTCAGGGGAGCGGCCAGACTCCAGTGGAACCTGGAGTGAGAGGGGTTGGGTGTATGAGAAGGGGCACTGTGGGCAGGAAGGGCCCAGGAAAGGCCTGGATGGTGGTGGGGGCAGAGGTGTAGAAGCTGGTTTGGGTGAGGACACAGTGAGCCAAATAGAGACCCACTGGGCAGGGACAGATGCACAGATGCTTCCTTGGCTTGTCTCCCCTGGCGAACGCAGCAACGTCCACACATCTCTTCTCCATCTAGGTGGGCCTCAGGTGTGGTCAGGAGCAGAGGAATGAAAGCCAGGGTTTGAATCCTGCCTCTGTCTCTTTTTTAGCCACATGACCTGGGACAAGCCACTGAGCTGCCAGAGCCTCAGGCTCCTCATTTGTAAAATGGGGGAAATAGTCTTCATGCATTACATGGTGCTCTTGAGAGTCTTGGGTGATGATGATGGATGAGAACGTGCCTTGTAATCAGTAAAGACATTTAGCCACATCCCCTGAGCATCTGTTATGTGCTGGCCCCAGTACCAACTGCTGGGAGTCTGCAGCAGAAGAGTTTTTGGTGGGTGCTGGACAGAATGGGCTGGTGGGCTCATGGCTGGAGCCCAGACCTCCTCTGCCACTAGTCTGCCCTGGGCAGGAGTGAGCAGTGCCCACCTCACCTCAGGGTTATTATTTTCAGTCCATCAAATCCATCTGTCTATCTCATCCATCTTCTCATCCTTAGACTTAGGGAATTTCAGGTTTGGAAGGGATTCCATTTTTGCAAGTAAGGAGACTGAGCCTGAAAAGGGGAGTACTTCTTAGCATAAATGTCTGAGCCACATTCCCTGGGTGCGTCCTGTGCTGGGGATTGAGTTGAATCAGATTTGTCTCTGTCTCCATGTGTATCAGGCCTGGTTCTGATATGATTTCTTCTGAACCTCTCAAACTCCCAGGCTATCACACACACCCCTTCACCAGTACCCCACCCCAGATCACCTCTGGTGGGAAGGTTAACAATTGTGCTGCTACAACCTTCCAAAAGAAATTACTATTCCACCTTCCTCCCACCATGGAGCTCTGACTGCCAGCCAGCCAACGGGTGAGCCAGCTCCAAAGCACAGGTTAGAGTCTGATTCCAGGGTCCACTCTTGGTATCCACTCTCCTAGGTCATGTTCCTTGGAAACAGACTCTGAGATGGGGACTTGCCTGCGGGAAGTGGACAGGGGAGTCACACCCGTGAAGAAGGGAAGCAGGATTAGGTGAAGGGAGCAGTTGGACTGTGGGGAGGTGGCAATGGAGGCCTCAGCTAATCCTTCTCAGAGCTCTGAAGCTGAGAAAGGCTTTCCACCTGGTGCCTGACACTGACCCATCATGAGATGAGGACTGCTCCCTGGGGATGTGACCTTGGTCGAGGCAGCTCTCTTTTGCCAAGGGAGATTTCTGGGGAGGGCTCAGTGGTGAGACATTGAGAGCCAACACCCTGGCAGCTGGGAATGGTCTGTGCAGCACCATGGGGTTGCCACTACAGCTCCTCCCCTTCAAAATCACTGTCTATGATGGAGACTGAACCCACGTGTATCCAGAACCCCTTGCCTCTCCTACAACGGCCCCACCCTCCACATGGCTGTGGTAGCGGCTGCTATGTTCTTCCATGTTGATCCCCTGGCCAAAATGGACTGGCTCAGAGGAGGGCACCTTACTGAAGCTGGCCCACTAAGATATCTGTCTTTATCGCCACTGGTGACTGGTCCAGTTATAGGCACTTGCGCTAGCCTGGTGTGGTCAGTATTCTTCCCTGGGAGTGGGGTGGGAAGAGGTTTCTGTTGTTAATCAGTACTTCCCTGAGGATGGGAGGCCCACAGTGTGAAACTTGGGAACTTTGGTGGTTGGAAGGGAGGCCAGTCTGCAGTGGGAGAGATGAATCTGATGTGCAGCGGGAAACAGAGGTGAAAGACAGGGACATGTGAGCCCTGATGAACTCCAGCAGCCTGGTTCCAGCTGTTCCTGAAGCCTACATTCTTTTGTACCTTTTGCATGGTTTGGTTGTTTAGCCTTTTTTTTTTTAAACTATCATTTTAATAAGTTACTCCTTTTGTTTAAGTCAGTTTGAGTCACTGGAAACAGTGACTCCCAGTACATGTAAAATTGTAAGGAGTTGTTCTTTTGAATGTGGTTTAGTTGATCATAATGAACCCTTTTGTCAGCTCCATAAAGTTCCAACTTAACAAATCCCTCTAGGTGTGGCTCTAGAGATAGGCTGGGGGCCCAAGGACTACTTCCAGTCCTTAAATGTATTTTGTTCGATTGGTATGGTGTTTTTAAAAAAAAAATCCAGTTGGAATCATCTAATAATTGGGAGCTTTATATAGCATCTGGCCTTTTATCTTCTCTTAGTGTATTAGAAGGTTGGGCAGCATTGGACCCATATTTCCACATGGAAGCAGGTGGTCGGTACAAGATACGCAGTAGCTGCCCCCACCTTTCTTAATGGGGCATGAGCTCCAGTTTGTCACAGACCCCACCATTCTCTATTGCTTTCCATCCCTTCCGCTTTCTTCATTTATGTGACCTGCATGTATTCTGCAGGCATTTTAGTGTGTGGTTCCTCTTTGTATATGGACTCCCTGAATTGTGTGGCCTTCTCTGACCCTGTCAAACTTCAGATTCCTAAAGGGAGACAAAAAAGGTACCACACATTGTGAAGGGAACAAATGAAGTAAAGTAGGTGAGAGCTCTCAGAAAGCCTAAAGCTCTCTGAAATCACAGAGCTATGGAAGTGAGAATTATCATCATTATTAATAACAACTGAAAGGACAGGAGACAGGGAAGTCAGCCCCCACTCCACCACCCCCCCCCCAAGCCCAGAAGGGTATTTGTGCCATCATGATGGCATTTATCATTGACATTGACAGTTATTATTAAACTATGTCAACTTGCAAATGCAAAATGTTAACCAAACGAACTAAAATGAGCTGGCAGAAATAATATCTAGGTGCTGTCTACCTTTAACTTTTCTTTCTATAAATTGTTGTGGCATTTCTCCAGGGCTCTGATCAACAAGGAAGAAAAGAAAGAACCCCTTTGGCTTATTGAAGGTGTTACTTGTTATTCCAGCTGATATCCTGTGTGTCCCACTGTCCCCCCTGTCATTGCTGATGTGACGTTTTAGACCTTGGAGACCGTACACTGCTGGCCAACTCCCTCCCCTGGACACATTTATTAAAAAGGGGTGAAGTGTCTCTCCCTTTGTGCCTGTCTCCTCTCCACATTGAAGTTGATTGACTACATTGCATCCTTTTCAAGCTCAAAGTGCAGGCAGAGGTTTGATGAAGCATCTTGCTGCGATCCGTAAGTGGGCTGTACTTTGAAAACATGATGGTTTTATATAACTGTTTGTGTCTGTGGCTGCCTCACAACTGCTGATGCCAGAGTCACTGTGGCATTACTTCATGCATGCCCAGGACCACTGTAATCTAGCCCACCTCCCCCTGGTCCCTTCCCACTCTGTGACCCCATCCCTGCCATATTTATGAGTGTGCCGTGTGAGCTCACGCTTCCATGCTGCTCTTTTGTCCAAAATGTCCTCTCCTGCCGTGCCTTCCTGCAAACACCTTATCTTTCCAGACTTTCTTTGATGATTAAGGAGCTTCAGCACCTGAGTCTTATAATTCTGAAAATCATCTCCTAGTTCCCACGACCCCAGATGCAACAATATGGCTTAGGGGAGGAAGAATAGCCTTTGGAGAGAGGATCATGTGCGTTTGAGTCGTGGCTCTGCCAATTACTAGCTATGCATTTTGGGGCAAGTTACTGACTTTTCTGAACCTCAGTTTCCTCATCTGTAAAATAGGGATAGTGATAGGACCTAAATCTTGTTGTGAGGATTAAATGTGATACTGTATAAAGTGTACCGTCATCACAGTGCCTGGCACATAATGAATGATTAATAGGAGCAAATTAATCTAGCTTTTGAGATGGATTGACCCCAGGCAGACGCTGGAAACCTTTTAAACTGAAATCCCATCTTTTGACTTCTAGGCTCCCTTTCCCTAAAAGGCAAGTGCAGAGAAGGATCTAGCTGATTGAAGTTTTTTGGTTACTCGAGGGCTTGTTACCCTCCTATGGCTTTGTGTTAATTTTGGGATAAAGACCGAAATCCTCAATGTGGTTTACAGTGTCTCACATGGCGAGGGGCCTTGCTCATCTCTTTAGCCTCATATTCCACTTCTTCTCACTCCCTGGGAGGGCACACTGCCACAGGGCCTTTGCACAAGCTGCAGCCTTCTGCTGACCCACCTTAATCCACATTACCTACCCATTAACACCTATTCACTCTTAAGAGCCCAGGTACTTCTCCTGGAAGCTGTCCACAACTCCCTGTGTATCAAACCATATCCCTTCCTACAGAACACTTACTCTGACTTCTGATCCATTTCACATTCATTTTTGTGTTTATTTTGATTAATGTCTGATTCTTCCACTGGACCATGAGCTCCATGAGGGCAGGGACCAAATCTGTGTGTTGCTCACTGCAGCATCCCCATAGCACTTACGTTAAGCAGTGGCCGTAATGGGTATTCACTAAATAATTTGTTGAATGTACAGGTGAATAAATGACTGTTGTTTTAAGAATGTGTGCAGCCAAGATGTTTGCTTGGAACCTCAAAGTCGTAATCTTGAAGAAAGAAGGACCAAGAGATAAATCATTGGAAGACAGAAAATAGCATGATGGAACTGGGTTGCTTCTGACATCTGGGAAATGGACCGTTAGGGAGGATTTGAGAAGGAAGTGAGCGTGATTAGTGCTCATAGTTAAACTGGCTTGTAACTCGGGGACTAAGTTTTATTTGAGAGTAGGGCTGCTGCTGGTGAGGTGGTTTCTGTTCCTTGTAAATAGGGTGTTGATGATTGGGTGGACTGACCCACCTTAGGGTCTTACAGAGTTTAAGGAGCACAGCCCTTGCCTCCTGAGTTCTTGACTTGCTATCACAAACACTTCTCAAACAAGCCAAACATTTATTATCCCCAAAACACTGCAAACCTGTTCTTGATAAACAAATTTGGAAAATACAGAAAAAAATGAATAGAAAAAAAAATTAACCAGCATTCTACCACCCAGAGATAATTGTATTAACGTTTTGTGCACGTTTCTAATTTTTTTAAAAAATGTGTTTCTCTCTGTGTTTTATCTATACAGCATTATAATCTGCTTTTTTTCAATTAGCAAATGTATCATGAATGGAAAATGCCCAGGAAAGCAAGTGTCTCCTTCCTCCTGTGAGGCTTGATGTGACAGTATCAGCCTTGTTCCAGGAGGTTGGGAGTCCCTGAACTGCAGAGTATCTGGTTAAGGTGTGAACAGGGGCTTTGGGAAGGATGGTGAGGTGAGGAGACAGGCAATGGTGCAAACAGAGGCATAGACTCATGGAGCACTTGATGTGACACATCCCCCAGACACTCACCAAGAGATTTTGGGTGGAGAATATGTGTAAGGACCTCAAAAGCAGGGTCATCCTACTGATAATCTGGAAGGTAGGGTCTTGGAACCATTGACATTTTCATTTATTCACTCAGCAAGTATATCTTGGGTGGCTAACATGTGTCAGGTGCTGGGGATTGAAAGGAACAGAAACATGGCTACATTTGAAACTTACACCATCCCACTTACACATGTAAAATGTTTGGCACAGAAGGAGCCCAATAGAGGGCAACCAGAGAGATTAGCATTCATCCCTTTTCCAGAATCTATGGTTGGTGATTATTCCCATGTTGCCAAATCACTGGAAGGGGCAGAGAGCTAAATGTTTGTGATACTTTGTGTCCATACAGATGATTGTTGCAAAGATATGTTGACTCCCTTTAATACGTATGTAACTAGTTGAAAGCAAGCAGTTTATGGGTACGCAGTATCAATAAGACTGGCTCTGACACCATTAGCTCTAGCTCTGTTACATTATCAAGAAAACTTTCGTTGGGGCTTTGGGATACCTTATTGCTCCTTCAATCACATCGTGGTCCTTAAGGACCAACTGATAAGCCAACTTTTATTACCTTGTGTTTTTTTAATCACCACAGGGAAATGATAACAAGGCATTGGGAAGGGAGACTTTTCATACAAGATGAAGTGAGCCAAGCTTGGAAGATGACACTTTTATTTACCTTACAAAGGAAGTGGAATGAGATGAAGGCCTCTGCTGATCAGCAAACCCAAACCATTCTCCCTTCTGCCCGGACAGAGAGCCTTCTAAACGGGTTGGGTTCTGTTGCACTTAGCAGCTCTCATTTTTCTGTGGCAAGGAGTCTGGGGTTTGGAGTTGGAAGGTACGCATGTCATGGCCAATTCCAATTAGATTTGATTCCAGGAAAAATGTGTTTTTAATCCATTAGGTACAGAGTCTTTCTAGGATCTACAAGTTTTTCAAGGTTGTACAAAAATATTTAAGACTTGAAAAAAAATTATTGGCTCCAAAATGTGAAGAGAAAGCAGCAATGTTGAAATTAATGAATATTAAAAAAAAAACCTCCCACAAACTGTGCTACTTTGTCAATATTGCTAATTGTTAAATTTAGTGTTCATAGAGATTTCATTACATCTGAAAACGCTGGTAGATTAGAATTTCCCACTTTCAAGAGCCTCTGAGTATGCAGATTGCCAAGAAATCACATGCAATCAGAAATTAAATAAGCCACTTATTGCCAAATAATTTCAGAAGCAAAATTTAAAAATTTGCTCAAAAATGTTTTATAGCAAAAAATCCATTTAACATAAGATATAGGCAAATTTGTAATATGATTGAAATGGTGTCTAGTGAGGCCTCCCAAAGTAAGTGTGTTTAGGGTCTATGAAACTCTTAAAAAGGCCTTGGTATTCATCCTCCCTCCTCTCCCACCTATAAAATAGATTAGACAGAAGATATTTTTAATGGTGGCTCTTTTGTGAAGTGTTTGACCTTTATGGTAGACTAGATTATCGTTCAGTAAATATTCATTCTCTCCTTTACCTCACTGATGTTCAGCGAGGTCATGTGACTTTGCCTTGATGAGGGCTGTAGGGTACTTCCCCACGCTTTGTTGAATTGGCCATGTGATATTCTTTGGCAAATGGGATGTGAGAGGACCTAGCTCTAGCAGATGCCTAAAATGTGCTTGTGTGATAAGGCTTGCCCTCTTGTGCTCCTGCCTTCTCCACGAGAACAGCATGCCTTAATTAGTCACTGGTCCCAGAAAAATGAGAGACACGTGGGGCAGAGTTACCCCAGCATAACTGTAGACCTGCAGCCTCAAGTAGAGTTGCCCTAGCCAACCCACAAAAGAATGAATGAGAAGTAAATGCTTGCCAAGAATTTGCAGTTGTTTGTTTCACAACATAATTGTGGCCATAGCTGACTGATACAAGCTCCTATACACAGAGGCACTTACTCATGTTTCTGACACAATAATGGTTTGTTATTTTCAACTATATTGCTAGTTACTTGTTATTTTCAACCATGTTACAAGGGTCATAACTCTAAAAATTTAAAGTTCAGCTACTTTGCACATGTGTTCCCTCTGCCTGAAAAGTTTGTCTCCCTGCTCTTCATGTAGATGGCTCTTTTTTTCATCTTTGTCTCTGGCTTTAAATATTATTTCCTTGGAATGATCTCCTCTGATAAATTATTTAAGTTCCATCTGTGGTGGAGCCTGCAATTTCATATTCAAACATCCATATTCCCTTTTCTTTTCTGAAGTAAAGCCTTGAATTTTTTTCTTCTTTTGGAGAAAATCTCAAGCTTAGAGAAAAGTTGCAACTATAGCACAAATAACCCCCTTCCCACTCCCCACATCATTTGTGAATAAATTTCTGACATGATGCCCCTCATCTCCCAATACTTTAGTGTGCATTTCTTACAGTAAAGGACCTTCTCCTACATAATCGTAATACAACCATCAAAATCAGAAAATTAACATTGATACATTACTACCATCTGATCTATAGACCCCATTCAAGTTTCACTAACTATCCCAATAATGTATTTTGTAAAGGATCCAATCCAGGATCCTGCATAGCATTTAGTTGTCATATCTTATTCTGGAAGGGTTCCTCAGTCTCCTTGTTACTTTCTTGACCTTGATACTTTTGAACAGTACAGGCCATTTATTTTGTATAAGGTCTCCCATTTTTGATTCTTCTGATGTTTTCTCATGATTAGATTCAGGTTATACACCCCTCAGGCTTCAACACCTCATGCCAGGCAGACCGCTGTCCCCTGTCATGGATGCTTACCTTGTTTGGTTCCATCTAATGACTTTAAGACTGAATTTTTGAGGAAGGAAGGAAATCAAAATTCTGATTTTAATCAGGGTGACATGAACTCAGCTGAAAAACCCCACATTTTCTAATCTCTCCTGAAACTAGCTGTGGCCATGTGATTTAGTTCTGGCCAATGAAATGCAAAAAGAAGGGTAATATGGGAATTTTCTCAGAGGGAGGGATATTCCTTTCTTTGCCTAGTCCTGTTGGTCTGGGATTGGGATGCAATGGCTGGATCTCCAGGTACCATATATGACCATGAAGACAAGTCCAAATGAGAAGTAATGGTTCCCAAATTAAGCCCATGGCTTAAGAAGGCAAATTGAGGAGAATGTGGTAGTTGGTTAAATATGAGGCATAAGGGAGAAAGACTCAAAGATGATGTTCAGCACTTGGCTTGGGGAAGTGCATGAATGGTGATGATATACACTGAGAAAGGGAGCCCAGAAATGGGAGTGAAATTATTTGAGAGGCAGGATAAATTCATTTTTGGACAAGTTGAGTTTGAGGTATGTGTCTAAGAGACATGTGATAGAGCTCTTTAAGGTCAGAGACACTGGAAACAGATTTCAATACCAGTATGGTAGACAGAGGGATCAAATCATGATTCTATTCATTGGTGGGAAGGGAGGCTAGAGGGGAGATGTTGAGCATCTATTTATTCTCTATGCTGGCCATGCTTCCTGTTTCCTGAGCACTGACCATGTGTCATATACTCTGGAGACTGGGTCCCAGGGCTGACAATGGCTTGGAACACTGGTACAAATCACTGGATTCCTCATTCTAGAAGGGAGCATTAGGGGCAAATCCTTCCTCCAGGTCGTTAGCTAGTTTTCCCCTTCTGTGAGGAGAAGTCTAGATTTCTTTCCCCAACCCTGCTGTCTCCTTTTCTGGTGAATATACCTCACCTTATCCTAACTACAAACCAAGCCTGTGAGGAAGATCCTGTTATATTATTATACCCAGGCTTAGAGAGTCAGGTGGGCTGAGATTACGTTGGAACCCAAGTAGTCTGACTTAAAGAGCGTCAGTTCTTAACCTCCATGCTATACTGCCTCCTAGCAGCTCAGGCCTAGTGAATTTTTACTCCTGGTGGTGGTTCAAAGCTTACAAAGTGCTTTCACATCTTGATATGATTTGGTCCTCACAACAGCTCTGTGGAGCAGGTGAGGCAAGTATTGTTAACCCCCAATTGGAGATGAAGGTACTAAGGACTGGAAAGATTAAAGGACATGCCCAAGGTGACCTGCCCATGAATGGCAGAGTTGCATACAACTTTTGATCTTCTAGTGCCCTACAGAGCACTTTTCCCACAGTACCATCTTTATTAGTATCTTTGAAAAAGGTATGCCCTTTATTTAGGCACTCAGCATCTCAGAAGCACATAATACCATAAGCTGACATCGTAATACTCATTACTTTGTTAGAATGTACCCAGGATTTTGGTTTTATTCCTGTTTGGTGAGGCCAGCAGATCAGGAGATGATTGCCATTGAAAAGATATTTTGTTACTTACAGTTCCCAAGAGGAAGGGGTGTGCTATGCCATGCAGGGCCATGTGGGGAAGTCCCAGTGTCAGTCAGGAGGCAGAAGGAGCAAGGGGAAAGCATGGGCCTGAGCATTTATTGTGGTTTCTGTGGGTGAGATAGGGTAAGTATCCTGAGCAAGTTCAGGATTGGATAATCTGAGTAATTTGGCAGGCTCTGGGTTATAGGGATGGTTGCTAGTTGTCTGCTACCTGGCCCTGGTGTGATTTAGGGCAGAGGGATAGTGTCCCAGACTGTAGGAGTCTGATTAAAGGAGGTAGATGGGGGTGTGGACTGGAGATTGGTTGGTTTGCAAGTCAAAGGCATGTTCAAAGTCACGTTGTCTGCTGTCTCTAGGAATTAGCTAGCCCTGGGAGGGGCAGTCCTTCCCTGAGTCTGGAAGGCCCCCAGATGTCAAAGCATTGTAAAATATAGAAAGACAAAAAACATGATGAATACAGTTTCACAGATGGGAAGTGGAGGCTCAGTAGATAAGGGAATGGGCCTTGATTATCTGGTGTCTACCCTCCCCGTGGCCGTGGTGTTGCTGATCCATAACTCAGCAGTGGCAGAGGCTCTGTGTGCAGTGAGCCACTTCACAGCTGGCTAGTTGGGGCAGAGGAGGGTCCAATAATCGAATCTCCCCAAGCAGGGAACAGTGTAAACCCAGACATTCCCCCAAACTGGGAAGTATCAGGAAGAAAGTAAAAAATGGAAGGAATTACAAAGGCATTCCACCATGGTTCTTACAACAGATTGAGCCAGTCTTTGTAACTTCAAATTCACAAGGATATTGCAAAGAGTTCCAACTGTATTAATTAAAATGGCTGGCTCTTTGGGACAGGGTCCTACTGACACCAAGAAAACTGACTCTTGCCTGTCTTCTCTGGATTGTGCAAGGATTCAGTGTCATAATAGACAACCTCAGCCAGGATTTTAAAAAGCAGAAAAACTGCAAGTAACTGATCTTCATTAATTGGAATTGCATATTTGGTGAAAACATGCTGGAGATTGTCTTTATTTCCTGGTCAGTCACTTGTGCTGACCCTCTTTGTTCTGCAGGTTGTTCTGGGAATAGGGTGCAACAAATCTTTTCTGATATGAGCAGTCCTGCCATTCCAAGATCTCTGGTGCCAAAAGGGATTTCTGGCGAGAAGGTTCATCAATTTGCATAAAGAACTCAGATAATTTTCTAGTAGGATGCGGGTCAGAGAGGCTATATAGCATAGTGTTAAAAGCTTGGGCTCTCTTATCAGACTGCTTAGTTCCAAATCCTGCTTCTGTTACTTATTTGCATGTGATCTCGGGCAACAAACCTCCTAGTCTTAGTGTTCTCATGTGTAAAATGGGATGATATGGTGATGATTAAAAGAAAATAACATACATATATAATTATTTAATTATACTGTAAATATATTAATATATATTATAAATATCTGTCTATTTGTATCTAGCTATCTCAACGTAGGGCCAGGCATGGAATAAGAGCTTAATAAATACAGTAATTATAATCAGTTACTCACTCCTCTCCCAGTCCCTTCTTTATGAGATTTGGAAATCTATTTGGATGGATGTGAATGCCTAATGGCAGCTAATGCGTAATGGCAGAGAAGGGAAACGAAATACTGGAAATAAAATTACTCTGAAGGAGGAAGATGTCCTGGCTGCTGACCCAGTTTAACACTAGACTAAGAATAGATTAGGATGGTCCCAAGTCAGATCTTAAGTGTAGGACCCTGAAGGCCTTAGAGAGGAGCATATGATGAAAGGTTTAAGTGTTTGCATATAAGTTCAAAGAGCTGGAACCCGGGAGCTGAAGTGTGGAGGTGGATTATTGGGTCCTATATAGGGACTGGACTATGTGGGTGTCAATTGTCACAGCATAGACACCCCAACTGTACTGAACCGGGTTTCAACAGTGACACCTTGTGGGAGCCTTGGGGATGAGGGGAGATGAAAATGGGGCTGCAATGAATGGATCAAACTTCTCAGGTTTCTCTTTGCCTGGAGTTTCAGAGTGACCCTTGGATTAAGTAAATGTTTGGATTTTGGACCGTAAGAACGGAAATCTAGAGGGAGATCCTGGCCTTCTTATTCCTATGAGCATGGTAAGAAGGCATGAAATTAATTGGAAAAGTAAGAGGTGTGACTGTTTCCTGGGTTAATAAAATGGTCATGTCTGTTAAACACATGGGAGCTCATTTCACCCTCATAACAGATCTGCAAGATTGTGTCATTATCCAAATCCTTGATGAAGGCTGACCAGGCGCTGCGTACACTGATTCCTGCCCACAGCTCTTATCTCTTCCCCTAGTACCTGCTGACTTATTTGCTCTGATCCAGCCACACTGGTCTCCATTCTCTTCTGTGAACAAGCCAAGTTCTTTCCCCCCTCCAGACTTTAGCATTCTCTCTTCCCTCTGCCTGGAATGCTGTTCCCTAGATCTTCACATGACACATTCTCATCTGTTGGGCCTCACCCCAAATGTTACCCTTTCAGAAGGTGTTCCCATCCACACCCCTTCCTCCACATTAATTTCCATCACATCACTCTAACTCTGAGATGATTTTTGTTACTTCATGGTTTGTAGAGTTAGAGGCTGTTCCCTCCACCCCCCACCCTGGCCCCCCACCTTCTGGGCTGGAATGTAAGCTCCATAACAATAACTTTCTAAGTGTTGCTCAAGATCATATCCTCACTGGCCTCCATAGTGCCTGCTACATAGTAAGTGCTCCACAAATATTTGTTGAAAGAATTCATGACTCCTTATTTTACAGATGACGTGTTGGGGCCACAGAGAGATGAAACAGCTCTTTCACAGTTACACAGGTAGTGGATACTCTTAGCGCTCCACCCGTATCTCCCAACTCTTACCTGTTACGTGTGCACTGGCTAACCAAATGCATTTGTGTTTCTCTGCCTGAAGACTTTCTCTGGTTGTAACCTTCTTTACTCACTTGAGTAACAACATGGAAGAGCTGGGGATTTTACACCACCCTCCCCGGAAGCATCCCTCCAACAGGGATAGGTGGGAGTAGGTGGATAACTACAGCAGCCCTGTCTCCCCACCAGGAAAAATCCTGGCCCCTGGATGAGACTGCTATGAGATGTGCTCATGTGTGCAAGAGCTGGCTGTGTGCATCTTTCCCCAGCTTCGTGTTCAGTGACATCATGCGGGTGGTTTGAAATCAGCCACGGTGGGAGGATTTACACCATGGTGATGGGCAAACACTACACATCAGGGCTTTTCACTTTTTTCCAGAGAGTCAGTCATTAAACGCTCATCAGCACACGACTGGATGTGTTCCACGCTGCCTCCCAGACTTTCCCATCAGGATTAAGCTCCAGTTGTCCAAAGCGGTCACTTGCTTGATAATTTACCCTCTTGGGAGCTTTCTCCTGTCTCATTTCCCCCTCCTGTTTCATTTACCTCCTGAATAGACTACTTGCACCTGGACCTCAGGGTCTGTTTCTGGGGAAGTCCAAACTAAGGCAGGATTTAAAACCAGGCCTGTCAGACTCCAAATCCCTGCGTGTTTCACTAACACCCACCACCTCTTGTGTCTTCCTCATTCTTTCAGGGTGGCGAATATCCTCTGATTGTGGCGGGGCCTCTAAGGAGTGAGACAAATGCATTATATTGATGCAATTAACTGGCAATTAAGAAGTTATCCTTCTTACATTAAAGGTTGGATTAATTAGATAAAACATGAGGAAATCTAATTTACTTAGTAAATTATTCTTTATATAAAAAATTATTTTAAAACATAGTCATGGTTTCCATAAGACTTGTAGGCACCAAGATGGATTTTATTGCTGTCCTGTGTAATGATCCACATCATGCTTCCATTTCATGCTTGTTATAATTGACTGTTCATGGTTTCTAACTCTGCTGAAAGACTGGTTTGAATATTCAAGGGCCTCACCAGGTGGTTTAACAGATTTGACACACTGATGGTGTTAGTTACAAACTAAAGGGGCCCTCAGAGACATGTTAGGTGCTAACTAATAGACCCTCAGCTGAAAAGAGGCCGAAGGAGAGTAGGAAGAGCTTAGGCTTTGGGACCTTGTATTAGTCACAGCACTTTTGTTCACAAGTGAGAGAAATTCAGCTCAAATGGGCCCTAATGCTTCAGGAAATTGGGAAAGAAAAAGAACTTCATGCTTCAGGAAGTTGGAAAGTTCAAGGATATAGATTTAGCTTCAGGCATGGCTGAATCAGGGGTTGCTTGCTAAAGAAGACTGTCTCCTTCACTAGAATATAAGCTTGATAAGGACAGATACCTTCTCTGTTCTATTTGTTGCTGTATTCTCCATCATTTAGGACAGTGCCTGGCACAGAGTAATAATAACAACAAATATTTACATAGCACTTTGTAAGGAGATAGCAATATTCAAAGTGGTCTACACATACCAACTCATTTAATCCTCTCAACCCAATAAAGTAGATAAGCATTAATGATGTTCCTCATTTTTCTACATGGGAAACTGAGAACAACCCTCAGAATCCACTAACCTACTCCCTCAGATTCATCTAGCCTGGAGATTTTATGGCCTTGATCAAGACGTAGCTTCCCCTGGGGTCTTTTTTTTAAAAATATTTATTTATTTATTTGGCCGTATCAGGTCTTAGTTGCAGCACGTGGGATCTTTGTTGCCGTGTGAGGGATCTTTAGTTGTGGCATGCAGGATCTTTTAGTTGCGGCATGCGAACTCTTAGTTGCAGCATGTGGGATCTAGTTCCCTGACCAGGGATCGAACCCAGGCCCCCTGCATTGGGAGCGTGGAGTCTTAGCCACTGGACCACCAGGAAAGTCCTTCCCCTGGGGTCTTTAAAGTTAGACAATAGGATATTCAAAATTGAACCTGTCTTTGTAACAGAAAATTTGAGATGCTCAGAAATAACCAGGATTTCTCTGTAGATGTCATAAAGAATTTATCACTTTGGCAGAACTGGATCCAGGTTTTGTGGGGCCTGAAGCTTACACAATTTGGGGATCTCTCTGTAGGAAAAAGAATATAAAATTATGAGTATAAAATTAGACACAAAAGGGAATATTTGTTTGGAATGAGAAAATTAATCAAAAGACGGTCTGGAGCCTTTGGATATTTAAATTCCATTCTTCTGAGTTCTCTGTAGGTAATGAATCAAAAGTATGGACCTGGATGGGCTTTATGCTTGCCACCTGGCTTCCCCTCCCTGCTAGTGCCCTCCACAAGCCCAGCACACACAGGAACCTGGGGAAAGAAAGGGCCTGAAGCCTCAGCTTCACTAGCTGTATAGTAAATTCATCCCTCTCTCTGGAGAAGTGGACAACAGAGTCTTCTCTGAATATTGAGGAGAAGGGCATGTGTGTGTCCATGTGCATGAGATCCAAGTTGAGTACATGGGAGCCTAGTTTCAGTTTCCTTTGAGGGGAGCTTGAAGCTTTGGGTTGCTCTCTCTCAGACAATATGAAACCATTTCCCAAGGTTGTATAATATTCTGCCCTAACCTTTTCCTCCGTCGTCTTGCCTGACCCCAGGGTTTGTCATCTCGTGCTTCACACACACACACACAGGAAGCGATCAGCTCCCCAGGGGCCAACCTTTGGCAAATCCTCTGCCAGTGTCTTAATACAATTCTGTTCATTATCTGAAATCTTTCCATTTCTAGGCTGGTGTCCTTTTATTTTTGATTGTTTTTCTCTTTGCCAAGACTAATTAAAATGTGATGTAGAATCTTTTTTCCATACCAAAGTTCAGATAGGGTGCCAGGTGTCAAACACCCTGTCTATATTTGATTTGGAAGCTTCTTCTGACTTCAGATGTGCACTGTTATAGCGGCAAGGGATTCATGCAAAGTGTTTCCTCAGCAGGTGTGAAGGGCCTGATGGGATGGGAACCAAAAACAAACCAGGTCCCCAGAGTGGACATCAATTACTCATGAACATCTATCAACATGGAAGCAGCATCCACTGATTCTGTATTCTAAAAATCCTTGTGTGCGTGTGTGTGTTCACCTACTGTGTGGCAGGGACTGATACAGTGGTGATGAGTTAGCATATACGTTAGTTTTCTAGGGCTTATTTTCTTCACAGTTCTGGAGGCTGGAAGTCCAGGACCAAGACCAAGGGTTCAGGAGGTTTGGTTTCTTCTGAGGCCTCACTCTGGGCTTGCAGGTGGCCTTCTTCTTGCTGTGTCCTCACATGGTCTTTCCTTTGTGCATGCGAGCCCCTGGTATCTCTCTGTGTGTCCAAACCTCATCTTCCTAGAAGGACACCAGGCAGATTGGATTAGGATTCCACCCTAAAGGCCTCACTTTAACTTAATTGCTTCTTTAAAGGCCCCATCTCCAAATACAGTCACATTCTGAGGTAGTGAGGATTGGGCTTCAACATATGAATTTTGGAGAAACCTGTGTCATGTTCAGTCCCTGACACCATGGATGGCTGGAGAGGGCCCACCCTGCCGCTGACCATGCTGAGAACTGGCTGGACTTGGATAGGGCCGCTGCCCCCCATGCCTTTGACCTTGTGAACGGTGACCTGATTAGTGCTCACCTGAGCTCCTCATCCTTCAGTCCCTGATTCTCCAACTTCCCCAGCACCACAAAAGGATAATATATCTGTGTTATAAGGCAGTGGTGAAGAGTGTGGGTTCTGGGTTTAAATTTAGACTCTGCCTCTTATTAGCTGAGTGACCCTGGGCAAGTCATTTCACTTCTGCTAATCCCATTTTCCCTTTCTGTAAATTGAGGGTTAATATAAGCACTTACTACCCACATTGTAGAAGGGCTTAGGTGGATTAATGGGCATAGCACATTAAACACTCACTGAGTGCTAGCTACTATTAATAGGGTTATTTTGGTTGCGAAGGACAGAAACTCATTGGAAGTAATTTAGGCAATAAAAGGGGAATTTATTGACTCCAATAACCAAATCTGGGAAAGGTAGGGGTACAGTTGAGCATGAGGGCCACTGGAACCTGCAGTAAACCATCCCCATGTCTCTCAGATCTGTTTTCATTGTGGTGGTTTTGTTTATTCAGATTGCCTTTCCATACTTGGCTAGAACCGTGGCTCCAACAACCTTCCCTATTTCAGGATGGAAGAGACCTTCTTACATGTTTACCATGTGAAAAATCCTGGAGAAGGACTCTGATTGGCTCAGCTTAGGTCACATGGTCATGCTCCCATATGGCCAGGTCAGGGGCTAAAGTACAGGTCCCAGGGTGGAGTCAAGATGGCAGTGTGGAAAGACGTGGAGTTTGCATCTCTCCACAACTAGGGCATCTGCCGGATGCTGGTAGGGGACCTCAATGCCCAAAGAGATGGGAGGAACCCCCAGGTGAACAGGTAGGACGTGGGGGTACTGAGGGGTGAGGAGAAGTGGAGACTGGGGACAGGACGAGCGCCCTTGAGGGGTGGCCAAGAGGGGGGAGGGGTTCCCACACCTGGAGGGACCTTTGTGGGCTCAGATCAGGGGGCATTGTGCCCAGAGTTTCCCCTGCCCAATTGCCTGGGGAAGTCTTCCCAGCTCTTGGTCTGGGTCCTACACCCTCAGAAACCCCCCTGAGCTGCGTTGGTCCTGGAGACGTAGGAGGGAGGCCAAGGGAGAACAAGAGAGACAGTCGGGAAGGGCCCTCCAGGACCGCAGGGTGGAGGGCGTTTGCCCCGCCCACTCCAGCCTGGGAAGCCTGCTGGGCTCCCAGGTGGGGTCCCCCACCCTCTGGGCCCCTTCCGTTCCTTGAGCCTAAGCCCCACCTGCCACAGTCCCCAGAGTCTTTTCAAGCCCTGTGGGTCCTGAGCATAGGCCCTGCCCACTGCCCAAACCCCACCCCTGCTTAGTCACTACCCTCAACAGCCAAGGCCTTTTCCACCTTTCTTTTTTTTTTTCCTTCTCTTCTTTATGACTATTGTGGTTCTGTTTTACCTTCGGGTGTTGTTTCATGTATATTTTTATTTTTATATTCTTTCTAACATATCTGTTAGTTTCCTAGCCTAATTTTATTTTTTTACTCTTTGTTATTGTTCCCCCCACCCTTTTTTTTTTCTGCCGCCCTGCACGGCTTGCGGGATCTGGGTTCATGAGCCAGGGGTCAGGCCGAAGCTCCTGCGGTGGGAGCTCTGAGGCTGAACCACTGGACTAACAGAGCAACTCAGACCCCAGGGAATATTCATTGGCGTGAGGTCTCCCAGAGGTCCTCATCTTGTCACCAAGACCCAGCTTTACCCAATAGCCTACAAACTCTAGTGTTGGAAGCCTTAGGCCAAACAACCAGAAAGACAGGAACACAATCTCACCCATTAAAAAAAGAGACAGCAAAAAAATATGTCACAGATGAAGGAGCAAGATAAAAACATAAATGAACAAATAAATGAAGAGGAAATAGTTAATCTACCCAAAAAAGGATTCAGAGTAATGATAGCAAAGATGTTCCAGAATCTTGAAAATAGAATGGAGGCACAGATTGAGAAAATACAAGAAATGTTTAACAAAGATCTAGAAGAACTAAAGAACAAACAAACAGAGATGAACAACACAATAACTTAAATGAAAAATACACTAGAAGGAGTCAATAACAGAATAACTGAGGCAGAGAAATAAATAAGTGAGCTGGAAGACAAAATGGTGGAAATAACTGCCAAGGAGCAGAATAAAGAAGAAAGAATGAAAAGAATTGAAGACAATCTCAAAGACCTCTGGGACAACACTAAATGCACCAACATTCGAGTTATAGGGGTCCCAGAAGAAGAGGAGAAAATGAAAGGGTCTGAGAAAATATTTGAAGAGATTATAGTAGAAAACTTCCCTAACATGAGAAAAGAAATAGTCACCCAAGTCCAGGAAGCACAGAGAGTCCCATACAGGATAAACCCTAGGAGAAACTCACCAAGACACATATTAATCAAACTAACAAAAATTAAATTAGAAGAAAAAGTATTAAAAGCAGCAAGGGAAAAACAAAAAATAACATACAAAGGAATCCCCTTAAAAGTTTTCAGCTGATTTTTCAGCAGAAACCGTGCAGGCCAGAAGGGAGTGGCAGGATATACTAAAAGTGACGAAAGAGAAAAACCTACAACCAAGATTACTTTACCCAGCAAGGATCTCATTCAGATTCGATGGAGAAATCAAAAGCTTTTCAGACAAGCAAAAGCTAAGAGAATTCAGCACCACCAAACCAGCTTTACAACAAATGCTAAAGAAACTTCTGTAAGTGGGAAACACAAGAGAAGAAAAAGACCCACAAGAACAAACCCAAAACAATTAAGAAAACAGTAATAGGGACATACATATCTATAATAACCTTAAATGTAAATGAATTAAGTACCCCAACCAAAAGACACAGACTGGCTGAATGGATACAAAAGCAAGTCCTATATATATGCTGTCTACAAGAGACCCACTTCAGACCTAGGGACACATACAGACTGAAAGTGAAGGGGTGGAAAAAGATACTCCATGCAAATGGAAATCAAAAGAAAGCTGGAGTAGCAGTACTCACATCAGATAAAATAGACTTTAAAATAAAGATTGTTGGGCTTCCCTGGTGGCGCAGTGGTTGAGAGTCCACCTGCCGATGCAGGGGACACGGGTTCGTGCCCCAGTCTGGGAAGATCCCACATGCCGCGGAGTGGCTAGGCCCATGAGCCATGGCCGCTGTGCCTGCGCATCCGGAGCCTGTGCTCCGCAATGGGAGAGGCCACAGCAGTGAGTGGCTCACGTACCGCAAAAACAAAAATAAATAAAAAATAAAGATTGTTACAAGAGATAAGGAAGGTTACTACATAATGATAAAGGGATCAATCCAAGAAGAAGATATAACAGTTACAAATGTTTACGCACCTAACATAGGAGCACCTCAATACATAAGGCAAATGCTAACAACCATGAAAGGGGAAATCGATAGTAACACAATGATAGTAGGGGACTTTAACACCCCCACTTACACTAATGGACAGATCATCCAAACAGAAAATAAATAAGGAAACACAAGCTTTAGCTGACACAACAGACCAGATAGATTTAATTGATATTTATAGAACATTCCACCTGAAAGTGGCAGAATACACTTTCTACTCAAGTGCACATGGAACATTCTCCAGGATAGATAACATCTTGGGGCACAAATCAAGCCTCAGAAAATTTAAGAAATTGAAATGGTATCAAGCATCTTTTCTGACCACCACGCTATGAGATTGGAAATTAATTACAGGAAAAAGACTGTAAAAATCACAAATACATGGAGGCTAAACAGTGTGCTATTAAATAACTAAGAGATCACTGAAGAAATCAAAGGAGAAATAAAAAAATACATAGAAACAAATGACAATGAAAACACAATGACACAAAACCTATGGGACACAGCAAAAGCAGTTCAAAGAGGGAAGTTTATAGCAATTCAATCTCACCTCAAGAAACAAGAAAAATCTCAAATAAACAATCTAACCCTACACCTAAAGCAACTAGAGAAAGAAGAACAAAGACAACCCAAAATCAGTAGAAAGAAAGAAAGAAATAAAGATCAGAGCAGAAATAAATGAAATGGAAATGAAGAAAACAATAGCAAAGATCAATAAGACTAAAAGCTGGTTCTTGGAGAAGATAAACAAAATTGATAAGCCCTTAGCCAGACTTATCAAGAAAAAAAGGGAGAAGACACAAATCAATAAAATTTGAAATGAAAAAGGAGAATCACAACTAACACCACAGAAATACAAAGGATTATAAGAGACTACTACAAACAACTATATGCCAATAAAATGGACAACCAGGAAAAAATGGACAACCAGGAAGAAATGGACAAATTCTCGGAAAGGTACAATTTTGCAAGACTGAACCAGGAAGAATTAGAAGATATAACCAGACCTATCACAAGTAATGAAATTGAAACTGTAATTAAAAATCTTCCAACAAACAAAAGTCCAGGACCAGTTGGCTTCACAGGTGAATTCTGTCAAACATTTAGAGAAGAGCTAACGCTGATCCTTCTCAAACTCTTTCAGAAAATTGCAGAGGTAGGAACACTTCCAGATTCATTCTACGATACCACCATCACCCTGATACCAAAACCAGAAAAAGATATCACACACACAAAAAATTATAGACCAATATCACTGATGAACATAGATGCAAAAATCCTGAACAAAATACTAGTAGACAGAATCCAACAACATATTAAAAGGATCATACACCATGATCAAGTGGGATTTATCCCAGGGATGCAAGGATTCTTCAATATATGTAAATAAATCAATGTGATACACTGTATTACCAAATTAAGGAATAAAAACCATATGATCATCTCAATAGATGCAGAAAAAGCTTTTGACAAAATTCAACACCCATTTATGATAAAAACTGTCCAGAAAATGGGCATAGAGGGAACCTACCTCAAAATAATAAAGGCCATATATGACAAACCCACAGCAAACATCATACTCAATGGTGAAAAACTGAAAGCATTTCCACTAAGATCAGGAACAAGACAAGGATGCCCACTCTCGCCACTCTTATTCAACATAGTTTTGGAAGTCCTAGCCATGGCAATCAGAGAAGAAAAAGAAATAAAAGGAATACAAATTGGAAAGAAGAAGTAAACCTGTTACTGTTTGCAGATGACATGATACTATACATAGAAAATCCTAAAGATGCCACCAGAAAACTACTAGAACTAATCAATGAATTTGGTAAGGTTGCAGGATACAAAATTAATGCACAGAAATCTCTGGCACTGCGATACACTAACAACGAAATATCAGAAAGAGAAATCAAGGAAACTATCCCACTTACCATCCGAACAAAAAGAATAAAATACCTAGGAATAAACCTACCTAAGAGGCAAAAGACTTGGACTCAGAAAACTATAAGACACTGATGAAAGAAATCAAAGATGACATAAACAGATGGAGAAATATACCATGTTCTTGGATTGGAAGAATCAATATTGTGAAAATGACTATACTACCCAAAGCAAGCTACATATTCAGTGCAGTCCCTATCAAACTACCAATGGCATTCTTCACAGAATTAGAACAAAATATTTTACAATTTGTATGGAAACACAAAAAACCCTGAATAGCCAAAGCAATCTTGAGAAAGGAAAACAGAGCTGGAGGAATCAGGCTCCCTGACTTCAAACTATACTACAAAGCTACAGTAATCAAGACAGTATGGTACTGGCAGAAAACCAGAAATATAGATCAATGGTACAGGATAGAAAGCCCAGAGATAAACCCACACACATACAGGCACCTAATTTATGACAAAGGAGGCAAGAACATACATAATGGAGAAAAGACAGCCTCTTCAATAAGTGGTGCTGGGAAAACTGGACAGCTACACGTAAAAGAATGAAATTAGAACACTACCTAACACCATACACAAAAATAAACTCAAAATGGATTAAAGACCTAAATGTAATACCAGACATTATAAAACTCTTAGAGGAAAACATAGGAAAAACACTCTTTGACATAAACCACAGCAAGATCTTTTTTGACCCACCTCCTAGAGTAATGAAAATAAACACAAAAATAAACAAATGGGACCTAATTAACTTAAAAGCTTTTGCAGAACAAAGGAAACCATAAACAAGATGAAAAGACAACTCTCAGAATGGGAGAAAATATTTGCAAATGAAAGAATGGACAAAGGACTAATTTCCAAAATATACAAACAGCTCGTGGAGCTCAATATCAAAAAAAACAACCCAATTAAAAAATGAGCAGAAGACCTAAATAGACATTTCACCAAACAAGACATACCGATGGCCAAGAGGCACACGAAAAGGTGCTCAACATCACTAATTATTAGAGAAATGCAAATCAAAACTACAATGAGGTACCACCTCATACTGGTCAGAATGGCCATTATCAAAAAATCTAGAAACAATAAATGCTGGAAAGGGTGTGGTGAAAAGGGAACCCTCCTGCACTGTTGGTGGGAATGTAAATTGATACAACCACTATGGAACAGTATGGAGGTTTCTTACGAAACTAAAAATAGAACTATCATATGATGCAGCAATCCCACTACTGGGCATATACCCTGAGAAAACCATAATCCAAAGACGTACTACAATGTTCACTGCAGCACTATTTACAATAGCCAGGACATGGAGCAACCTAAATGTCCATCAACAGATGAATGAATAAAGATGTGGCACATATATACAATGGAATATTACTTAGCCATAAAAAGAGACGAAATTGAGTTATTTGTAGTGAGGTGGATGGACCTAGAGTCTATCATACAGAGTGAAGTAACTCAGAAAGAGAAAAACAAATACCGTATGCTAATGCATATGTATGGAATCTAAAAAAAAAAAAAGAAATGGTGCTGATGAGCCTAGTGGCAGGGCAAGAATAAAGACATAGACATAGAGAATGGACTTGAGGACACGGACGGGGCGGGGGAAGCTGGGGCGAAGTGAGAGTAGCATTGACATATGTACACTACCAAATGTAAAATAGATAGCTAGTGGGAAGCAGCCACATAGCACAGGGAGATCAGCTCAGTGCTTTGCAACCACCTAGAGGGGTGGGAGGGAGACTCAAGAGGGAGGGGATATGGGGATATATGTATGCATATAGCTGATTCACTTTGTTGTACAACAGAAGCTAACAGAGTATTGTAAAGCAATTAAGATGTATTAAATACAGTACAGGTCCCATTAAAGCTTCTTAGAGCAGGGGCTGCTTGGTAGATTAAAATAATGGATTCTTCCCATGTCATCTCAAGTTTCTCTGTACTGTGTCTGGCAAGTGGTAGAAATTAAACAAATTCCCCCTTTCGCCTTTCATTCTGACCTTCATGCCCAACTTCTGTTATACAAAAGAGTAATCCAGAAAAGAAAGTCAGCTCGACTGAAGGACCTGAATAGTGAGGAAAACTGCCTCTTACAGGACGTGAGGAAAGAATGATGGCCTAGGCTGGTGTGGGCTCCATATGAAATCTACCTGAAACTCAAGTCAGGAAGATATATTCATTCCTTCCTGAAGACAAGACAAATTTTAGGCAATGATTCACATTTACATTTGGAGAGCTAATTGGAAATAGGTGTTAAGAGCCTTGGCAATTGTTCATGCCCTTTGACCCATCAAGTTTGCTTTTATGGTGTCAGGAACTGTGAAGGGTCTGAGCTGTTGCTCTGTGTGCAGGCTAACAAGTTATCCTGTTAGCTTGTTTCATGGATGTGGGCAGAAGACATGAGACTGCTTGGTCAGAGGCAAAAGACTTCATTGTTCATAGCACAGCAGGAAGCATGTGCTTCATGTTTGTGCCCATTCCCCTGGACCCCAGAGTTCCTCAAGGGTGACATGGAGATGGACCCTGGTGGCTGCTGTGCATGTAGTGGGTTTGCATCACAGCTGAGGCATCCCAGTCTCTTCATAAAGGGGCTGCCCAACCTTTGCTCTGGAGGGAGGCATTATCTTTACAGTCCTGGTCAGCCAGTGAATCTGCTTTCGGCCCCATTATCTCTCTCTTCCAATGCCGTTGGCTATACAGACATCCTTGTAAAGATAGGTGGGAACAAAGGCTGGTACAAGATGTGCAGAAATGTGGGAGTTGCATGGATAATTGTCTCCCAATAAACAGAATATTTCCTAAGAAAAATATATCTGAAACATAAGCAAAAATTTATTCATAAAGCACTCAAAGGTCCAACATTAGGTGGGAGGTTAGGCAGACTTTTGCTGGAAATATTCTGCTGTTTCTGAAAATATCCTGAAGCTTTTGGAATGGCAAGTGGAAATGTTCAACCTAAAATATAAAGTGAAAAGTTCAGGCTGCAAAATTGAGTATATGTTTTTGTTAACTATGTAGAACAATCTATTATAGAACACAATTGGGAGGGAGATTTGCTAAAGTCTTGTTAGTCTTTCTCTGGTCAGTGAGTCTAGGGGTAACTGTTGTTTTTTCATTTTGAATTAAAAATATATTTTCACTTTTCTATAATGAACATGAATTACTTTCATAATAGAGGGGAAAAAAACCAAGGTAAATTATTTTTGAAAGCAGTGCCCAGCATTCACAATTTGGCAAAAACAAGGGAAGAAAGCATGAAATAAGTGCGGAAAAAAAGGTTTCAGTTAAATTAGATGTCCAATTAAGTGATTTGCTTGTCTGCAAAATATCTTTTTGACAGACAGTTAGTTCTGGGCAAGTCAAATGTTTCAACAGTATGTTCTTATGAGGCAATTAAAGTAATTCATATTTGATGTGCAGAAGTGTTGTGGTAATTGGGAAACTTTCCCAAATGACATTTGAAGCTGGGCTCATTGTACTTTATTTTTCTTTCTGGAAATTGTCTTGACTGGAGAAGTTTGAGTCATTTCCTTGAGAAGCCATCTAGCTGGGTATGCTAAGGAGGCTGGTGGATTGTAGGGCAGAATTTTCCATTGGTTATAGGAAGTTGTGTTGGGATCAGACTATAAAGGATCAATGCTAACAGCATTTATTATAGTATCAACCATATAAATAGTATCAACAACAATTACACAATGCATATTTTGAGTGTTTATACTGTGCCAGATATTACAATAAGCACTCTGTATATTTGTTAATTTCTGCAACTGTCCTGTGCAATAGATATGATTGGGGTTTCACTATTACAGGTGGGAAACTGAGGGCCAGAGAGGTTAGGTGACTTGTCCAAGGTCATACAGCCAGTAAGTTATGTTGCTAGAATCTGAATCCAGTCAGTCTGACCCTTAAGCCCTTGTTCATAAGCTCCTGGACGTATGTGCTGGAATTTCTTGGAAAATAATAGTATTTTATACTTTTCTCTGTACTTTCCTGGATAAGGCAATCTGACTTTCCTCCTTTTTTTTTTTTTGATGTTTAAAATATACTGTTCTTTTATTTAAACTTGGTTCAGTACATGGACAGAAATGTATGGAGACAAAAGTTTTATGTAAATACTTAATATGAGGTAAAGATTTTAGAAATCTAAGCATTGCAGTTAATTGTGATGGTTTCATGTAGTTCTTTATAAATAAGAAATAATATTTAAAAATGAATATCAGAACATGTCAAAGTAATCTATATATAATCAAATAACAATCAGACAATTTGAAGGCAAATTATTCTAAAGTGCTTCTAAGTTTCACCCACTCATGTGTCTGACATTTCTTTTCCTGTTATGAAATTTGACAAAAAGATCCTTGGAAAAGGGAAGAAAAAAAATTAAAAAAAATTTTTTTAATTTAATTTTTATACAGCAGGTTCTTGTTAGTCATCAATTTTATACACATCAGTGTATATATGTCAATCCCAATCGCCTGATTCATCACACCCCCACCCCCACCCATCGCTGCTTTCCCCGCTTGGTGTCCATACGTTAGTTCTCTACATCTGTGTCTCAATTTCTGCCCTGTAAACTGGTTCATCTGTACCATTTTTCTAGGTTCTACATATATGTGTTAATATACGATATTTGTTTTTCTCTTTCTGACTTACTTCACTCTGTATGACAATTTCTAGATCCATCCACGTCTCAACAAATGACCCAATTTCATTCCTTTTTATGGCTGAGTGATATTCCATTGTATATATGTACCACAACTTCTTTATCCATTTGTCTGTCGATGGGCATTTAGGTTGCTTTCATGACCTGGCTATTGTAAATAGTGCTGCAATGAACATTGGGGTGCATGTGTCTTTTTGAATTATGGTTTTCTCTGAGTATATGCCCAGTAGTGGGATTGCTGGGTCATATGATAATTCTATTTTTAGTTTTTTAAGGAACCTCCATACTGTTCTCCATAGTGGCTGTAACAATTTACATTCCCACCAACAGTGCAAGAGGGTTCCCTTTTCTCCACACCCTCTCCAGCATTTGTTGTTTGTAGATTTTCTGATGATGCCCATTCTAAATGGTGTGAGGTGATACCTCATTGTAGTTTTGATTTGCATTCCTCTAATAATTAGTGATGTTGAGCAGCTTTTCATGTGTTTCTTGGCCATCTGTATGTCTTCTTTGGAGAAATGTCTCTTTAGGTCTTCTGCCCATTTTTGGATTGGCTTGTTTGTTTTTTTAATATTGAGCTGCATGAGCTGTTTATATATTTTGGAGATTAACCTTTGTCCGTTGACTCGTTCCCTTGTATGTTATTTGTCATTTTTCCCTTGCTGCTTTTAATAATTTTTCTTTGTCTTTAATTTTTGCCGGTTTGATTACTATGTGTCTCAGCGTGTTTCTCCTTGGGTTTATCCTGTATGGGACTCTCTGCGCTTCCTGGACTTGGGTGGCTATTTCCTTTCCCTTGTTAGGGAAGTTTTCGACTATAATCTCTTCAGATATTTTCTCGGGTCCTTTCTCCCTCTCTTCTCCTTCTGGGACCCCTATAATGTGAATGTTGTTGAGTTTAATGTTGTCCCAGAGGTCTCTTAGGCTGTCTTCATTTCTTTTCATTCTTTTTTCTTTATTCTGTTCCACAGCAGTGAATTCCACCATTCTGTCTTCCAGGTTACTTATCCGTTCTTCTGCCTCAGTTATTCTGCTATTGATTCCTTATAGTGTAGTTTTCATTTCAGTTATTGTATTGTTTATCTCTGTTTGTTTGTTCTTTAGTTTTTCTAGGTCTCTGTTAAATATTTCTTGCATCTTCTCAATCTTTGCCTCCATTCTTTTTCTGAGGTCCTGGATCATCTTCACTATCATTATTCTGAGTTCTTTTTCTGTAAGGTTGCCTGTCTCCACTTCATTTAGTTGTTTTACTGGGGTTTTATCTTGTTCCTTCATCTGGTACATAGCACTCTGCCTTTTCATCTTGTCTATCTTTCTGTGAACGTGGTTTTTATTCCACAGGCTGCAGGATTGTAGTTCTTCTTGCTTCTGCTGTTTGCCGTCTCAAGATTTTTTTTTTTTGACATTAAACTTCTGAGCTTCAGTATCTTCTGTCTATTATCCTTTATGCCTGCACAGTCCAAAGTCCATCTCTGGACCCAGGTTGGAGTTTTAACAGCCTGTGCTGGCAATGGATTGGATCCTGTGGCTGATGAGCTGGCAGAAAACCGAGAAAACAGCTTTCTGGGCCAGTTGGGAATCATGCATCAGAAAGGCCACGTCAGTTTCAGTTGCAGGAGAAATAGAGTCTGCTTCTTGATGGAAGAGTAGCAAAGTTAGTTCTGAAGGTTGGGAAGTCCAAGATCAAGATGCCGGCTGATTGGTCTCTAGGGAGAGCACCCTTCCTAGCTTGCAGACAGCTGCCTCCTTGCTGTGTTCTTACCTGACTTTCCTCTTAAAGCAAGTAGGGTATATTGAATTTGCTCAATTTGAGAGAGAAAAAAGCTGAAACACAGAATGGACAGGACTGCCTTAGGCACATAGTGAAACAGTAGGAAAATTCCATTTTTAAGATAGCAGGGGTTTTATATCTATACTCTTTGTAAATTTAAATTGATAATATCTTTTATATTCCATGAAATTGGATGAGAGGTGAAGTGGTGTATTAGCCAAACTCTTTCAGTTACATGCTGTTGTTCCCTGCAATGTCAAAACCCACAAACAGACTTAGATTTCAGGTATGGCTGGATCAAGGTGCTTAAATGATGCACTTTGGAATCTCTCTGATCTCTAGCTCTTGGTTCCGTTTTCATCTATGTTGGCTTCATTCTCAGACAGGCTTTTTTCTGTGTCATCAGCAGCTCTTGACTTACCTCTTACTGGCCTAGTAATCCCAGGGCGAAAGGAACTTATTATTGCCAAGAGACTTGACAGAAGCCCTGGGGCTGATTGTCATTGGACCATAATGGTCATGTGCCTATCTCTGAACCAATTATTCTGACTGTGAAACTAGAGGATGGTGATTGGTCAGTCTGAGTCATGTGCTCACCCTTTGTCCCAGGGGATGGTGTCAGTCCTACCTAAACTACAGGCATGAACAGTGAAAGAAGGATTGTTCCCCAAAAAGAAAACAGAAATGCTATAACCAACAAAGGAGAATGGATGCTGATTGGCAAAAATAACGGTTGTCTGCAGCCAGCCTAAAATACCAGAAAGAAACTTACAGGGAATAAGAAGAGCTGGTGTCTATTCCTGACTCTGCCACAAACTGGCTGAATGACTGTCATCAGTTACTCTCCCTCTCTGGGCCTCAGGTTCCCAACCTGTAAAAGGGGCTAGCCCAGAGATCTGGTGTTAATTTGATTTGCAGGTAGCAGGCAGTCAACAGACAAGATGTTCTCATTGCTGCCTTAAGCTCACCTTTAGAATTTCAGCTTCTGTTACATGTCAAAGATGATTGTTCTCAATGTGAGGAAAAGTCATTTATTAAACCAGGTGTGTACATGGGTAGTTGAAATCAGCACTTGCAAGGCTTTTGTTAGGTTCATTCCTTGAGGTTTGAGATTGGGGTGTGCCTGCTTTGACTGTTTTGGTCATGATGTCTCAACTGCTCCTGGGGAGAAGACACAGCATCTACAATAGCAAATTTAATCTGCAGATGTTAAGTGGCAGTTGGCTGATAATGTTGGAATTTTTGCTTCTGGTCTCCATCTAAAGGATAATTTGTTTAGTTATGACTGTTTTAGTCATAGGGAGGAAGGAAGGAAGGGAAAAAGTTTGTGAGGAGGGACAGCTAGCATTTATGGAGTCCCTTAATAACTGCTTTCATTTTTACTATCTCCCCAGGTGACAGTGTCTTCATGTTACAGGTGAGGAAACTGACCTTAAGAGATATTGGGCTGTTAGCACATCAAATTCATGTCCTTTTTTTGACAGTCATTCAGCAAGTGTCTACAGAGCTCCCACTATGAGCCAGGTACTATTCTAAATGCTGACAACACAGTAGTGCCAAGAGAGACATGCTCCCTGCACTTATAGAGCTCACATAACAGTTGGGGAGACAAACAATAAATAAGTCAGTATATAAAGATTTTCAAGAGTAGGAAGTATTCTGAATAAATCAACACTGGCAACACTGTGGTGGAGAATGTCTGAAGTGAGGAGTGCCATTAGATGGGGCGATCGAGGAGGGCGTCTGGGAGATTTTGAGCTGAGATTTAAATTATGAGAAGCAAACAGCGGGGCGATGGCCTGGAGAAAGATGTCCAGGCAGTGGGTAGAGCAAGTACGAAGGCCCTGAGACAGAAATAAGCTTGGGACAGGAAAAAGGGCACCGTGGCTGGAGGAGAGCTAGTGACAAAGGATGATAAGCGATGTTGTTGGGAGACTCAGGCAGGGGCCAAATCACACAGCTCTGGGAGGCCAGGGTAAGGGGTGGTTAAGAGAAGGTCATCGTTATTTTTTCATTGTTTTTTTTTTTAAACATAGATTTTTGAGGTATAATGTACACATTGTAACCTTCATCTGCTGTAAATGTACAATTCAATGATTTTTAGTTGTTGATATTTAGAGTTGTGCAACTATCACCAAAATCCAGTTTTAGAACATTTCCATCGCCATCATTATTCCTTCAATTGTGCTTATGTTTAGCCTTTACATACCAAAGCTAATTATTAGAATCAAAGAATAAATTTTTTTTCAAGTTTTAATGAGATGTAATTGACATTGTATAAGTTTAAGGTATACAACATGATGATTTGATGCACTTATATATTCAGCCATGTTGCTTACATATTCATTCATTCTAAGAACAAATTTTTTTGATGTGCTGAAAAAATCATTTGGTTGAAAATGGAAGGGTCAGTCCAAGCACTTCAGTTGCAAAGTATTTTCACTGCATTCAATTTGGATCTTACGACCACTCTAAGAGGTGAATATCACTAGCTCCATTTTACAGGTATTGGGTGGTTGTGCAGAGGGCTTAAGTAACCTGCCCGAGATCACACAGCAAGTGGCTGAGAATCCAGGACTTAAACCTAGTTTAGGCCTCCTGACTTCAAATTTTAGGGCTTTCTTGTCAACAGCCAACTACTATGTTGCTGATTTCTGATCATGGTAGATTATTAACCAGTTGATTCCTGACAAAATTGCATCCTCTGTCCTTTCTCTGCCTCATGGGGCACAACCAGACACCATCAAGGCTGGAGATGAAAGATTTAGCTGCAGAGTTTGCATGAGTTCCTCCAAAAACAGATTCCCCTCTGTGTCTGCACAAGAGGTAGGATGCTGGGAAGACGGGATTCGGGAAACAGAAACAGGCCATCGCAGAGGCTCTCTTGTACTCAAGGAGTGTTGATAGGAAAGTTCAGATCATCTCTTTTGGGAGAATGTTCTTTTCTGTAGGCACTAGAGTTATTCCAGGGCCATGTGCATGGCCCTCATTCAATCATGAAAGGAGTCAAGTTCATCACACTGTCTGGAGCCCTCTGAGATTTGAGTTCTTTAGGCTGAAGTGCCCCCTCGTAGGCAATCAGTGTGGGAGTCCCTGCAGCGGGGAGGATCCAGGGGTGGGAGCTGGGTTAGAGTTAGACCCGAATAGCCAGAGTGTGGAGTATATAAGTGATGTGTGCTGAGTGTTGAAAGCAGAATTTACAAGATGCTGTGTTAGTTCCTCCGAGAAACAGGCTCTAGTACGTGATCAGACATGCATGATTTTTATTAGGAGAACCACCTGTGACAGAAAATGGGGAGGGAGCCAGAAGAGGCAGGGAGAGCCCCCAGACAGCACAGCAAGTCCGACCTCCAGTGAAGGAGAAAAAGGAGGGAAGTCAGGGTGGCATCACTATAGGGGAGTACTCAAGCCAACTTTGGGGACAGGAGTCTTGTGTCTCTCAGGAAGGAGTGTCCCTGCCCTACTCAGTCACCCCAGGTGGCAGCCTGTGGAAGCATACGGATTTCAGATCACAGTAGCCCCTGGTCAGTTTCATCCCCTATAGTGGGAGGTCTGCGAAACTCATTCCTAGGGCCACCATGTGATGGCCCGTGCAGCATAGGGCTGGCGGGGACGTTGACTTGGCTCACTACTTACATTAAAAAAGTAAGTTGCTGGCATTCAGTAATCTGTATATTTTACATTTAAAAAACCTGTACTTTCTGCTTCTCTTTAAAAAGTAGTGGCAGCCTGGCAACATTCAACTTCCATTTTCACAAGTCACCCAGGATGGAATCCTTGCTTCGATGAGGCGTGTGCTCTCCAGTTCACCTCAGTCGCCACCCAGCCCTGTTTTCCCATCTCCAGCCTTCTTCATTCGTGTTACATATCTGCCCCTGTGGGCCTTTAAGTTTGCAACCCGTGCCTTAAAGATACCTGAGAAACTGAAATTTGAAAGTCAAGTTCAGGCATGGAATCACATGGGTCAGAGCAAATTTGGGAGTCAAGGCTAGAGGCTGACCGAACAGCAATAGAGCAGGGCGTCAGCACCACAGAGCCGATGTGCCTGCTGGAGAAGCCACGGGTGGCCCGGGCCCATAGCAGAGTAACCGATCCTCATGGAGAAAGCTTGGTTGAGATGGATGTTTGAGCAGCTAAGCACTCTGCCGTTGTGTCAGGTCAGTCCAGGAACCACCCTCCATGCTCACACTTGGTGGGAGCTGTGTTTCACCCCATCCTTGAACCATGATGTGTTCAGCAACTTGAACCATGATGTGTTTAGGTTGTTTTCATTTGCCCAGCACCCTCTTGTTTAGGAAGCACTTCTTCCTCCTTCTGTGTGGTTCAGCAAGGCTGCCAGCATCTTTCTTCTCCTAAAAAAGTCAGGGGTATCTGAGGCTGGGTTCCCCCAGGAGAAGGCCCCTGATATAAGGATTTGCATGTAAGTGGTTATTTGTAGGATGACTCTAGGAAGTCATGGATGTGTGTTAGTCAGGGGGCTCCAGAGCAACAGGACCAGTAGGAGATTAATTAATTAATTAAAAGGAATTGCTCACACAATTATGGAGGCTGACAAATCCCAAGATCTGTAGGATGAGTCAGCCAGCTGGAGACCCAGGAGAGCCAATGTCTCAGTTTGAGTCCGAAGGCAAGAAAATCCTGATGTCCCAGCTCAAAGGCAGTCACGCAGGAGGAATTCTCTCTTGCTTGGGGGAGGGTCACCCTATTCATTTCTATTCAGTCCCTTACCTGAGGCCCACACATTAGGGAGGGCAACCTGCTTTACTAAGTCTACTGATTTAAATGTTAATCTCACCCAAAAACATCTTCACAGACACATCCAGAATAATGTGTTACCAGCTATCTGGGTACCCCATGGCCCAGTCAAGGTGATACATAAAATTAACCTTCACAGGGAGAAATGAGACGATGGAATTTAAGTCAATAAAGAGTGCGGTAATGAGAAAGCTACTTCTACAGGCACTGGGGCTCAGTCCTTTTGGTGAGCTCTGGTTGACAGTGTGGAACACACCTCAGAGGTTCCCATCTGAGTGGTGAGGAAACTGAGATATTCATCTTCCATTTCTCATCTGACATGTCTGAGGGATGCTCCTCGTGGGAGGTTACTTCCTGGAACTTCTGGCTCATCCTGTCTCGGCCAAGAATAAGCGTTTAGGTGGTGAGTCTCGGGGGTTTGCAGTGGCATGCCTTCAGCTTGTATGGGGGTGACGGGGGTTCAAGGGACATGGGTGGGCATTGCCATTGTCTGCTGTGCTGGGCAAATGGCACATGCCTGGTCAACCACAGTGCCCCTTCTATCTAGCAATGTTGACCATAGGGCAGCGCCTGGCCTGAACAGGGTCCATCAGGATCTCCCCTGGGATTAATTTATCATGGCTCCTAAACAGGTAGGATGTGAATATGGAGCTGTCAGCATCTGCTTTTCCTCGCGCATAGGGAGAGATGGAGAATAAGGCTGAGCAAAGACAGATGGAGGAGAGAAATGGGGGAGGGGAGGGTGTATGCCTCAGTGGCAGTGAGTCCTTTCTCTAGTCCCTGGGGCTCTGGTTCTTTCCGTAAACTATGCCAGCTGGATAAACCAATGTATTCCTTTTGTGATGAATTGAGTTAGAGTTGGGTTTCTGGGGGTGAAATCAGGAGCCTTACAACCAGTTATGGCAGGGTGGAGGGGGCAGAGTGAGAGAGAGATTGGATTGAGAGAGAGATTGCCCTGGGCCTCAGAGCTTTCTCTACTTATTAGCTCCCAGTGCCTGAGATTTAAGATGCTGGAAGGAAGATGAGTTTATGGTGGAAATCTGTAACTGACCATTAACTGGAATGGCACATCTAAGCCCCTGTGTCTGACCAATTGTTAGGTCTTAACGAAACAGCAATAAAGAAAGAATTTTTACTTTCAGCGCCTAATTAGCCATTCTTTTCCTTCCTGACTTTTAATTTTATGACTCTAGCTTATAGGATAAGATTTTATTGTACTCAAGTACAAATTAAGGCCAAACAAGGACTCTCCCATGTTTCTGCTTCTTCAATTTAAATTTATTTTTTGTAGGGTGGCACACAGTACTCCATTAAATGTCACGTGTAAGAACTGTAAATTTTTTGAAGAGGGAAAGAAGCAAGCTTTTATCCATTGTGATCTGTGTTCTAAACACTACGAGAACTCATATTAATTAAAAAATAAATTTAATGCTGTTGTTTAGTTGCCTAAAAAAAAAATTATTTGTCTGAAGTGCTCTAAGAATAGGCACTCTAAAATGTGCAATGATGGAAAATAACAGTAGTTGCCATTTGTTAAAATTCTATTAGTACCGTGCTAGGTCCTTAACATTTAATATCGCCAATCATCCCATGAGGCTTTGAGGATGCTTGATCTCCAATTGCCATGTGAAGAAATGGTGCCTCAGAGAAGACTTAACCAAAGTCTCAAAGAGAGAAAAGATAGAGCTGGGAGCCAGTTTGCATTAAGACCCTTTGAACTCCAAAAATCTGTGTTCTTCCCACTTGTAAAGGGTGTGTTTTGCATGTGCTGTGTATGGGGGTGGTGTATTGATGTGTGTTTCAGTGCTAGACATTGTGTTGGGTACTGCACATAGTAGGCACTCAATAGCACTTTTGTTTGGATTTAGAGTGTGTGGGTAACTGAAGCCTTGAGACCAAGGGGGAATTTATCTTTCCACTGTGTCTGATCAAAGAATTTGTTAGGTAAATAATTATATTTGTGTCATCATGGAAATTGTATTTGTGTCCCTATAGAAAACAAGGATTCTTATTTCTTTCTTTCTTGAAATTCAAAATAAAATAAAGAACCTTGCTGACATCTACCATAAATCCTCTTTTGTAACAAAGCAGAGTGTAGATAAGTCTATGAGAAGAGATTAACACTATCTTGTATTTGCACTGTACTTTACAGTTTAGAAAGCATTTGCTTACCGTGTCCCTTTAGATCCTCCCATAGCCCTGTGAGGTGAGAGGTACTTGGATACCCATTTTACTGGTAGGAAAATGAAGCTTTGGAGAGGTTGGGTAACTTGCCCCAAGGAGATACAAGAAAGAGTTAGGTGTTAAAATCAGGATGTGAGTGGGGTTCATCTGATTTACAGTTCATACTTCCTGAACAAGATTTTGGAGTGGTGTAAAGATCTCTTCAGAGAAACAACCATTTTTCAGGCATTTATAGCCCACTTTAGCAGTACTCAGTTGCATTCCTCTGATCTGTATGCTAATTTTGTATACGTCTTATCTCTTAAATAATCCGAGGGTATGTGTGTGGATGCTCTCTGATTTGAAATCCTGTGTGCTTAGAACTAATGGGGTTGTAAAACATGCTCCAGAATTTACGCTTCCCTAATTCATCCTGATTTCTCCTACCATTCCATATTAACAGGGCCACCTCACCCCCTGCTTTCTGCTCATTATTTTCCAGAGTGAAAGCACAAAGTTAGCTGCTCTCAATTTTTCTCCAGGGTGTTGGAGCCCAGGCTGGGTGATGGGAGAGAATGGGGGGGTGGGGAGAGGAGGGATCTGAGCTGGAGAAAGACATTTTTAATTTCCTCTTGTTCTCTCTAGCTTGGGAAGTTCTGTGTTGCCTGGAGGGTGTATACCCATTTTATTTTATTTTTATTTTTTACAAAAAACAAGGTGAGATTCTGTCTTTAATTGGAGTAATTAGCCATGCTCTAAAGATGGGTCAGCTAAAGCAGAAATCGGTGGCCAATTGCTGGGGTTCAGGATGAGCCACCAGAGAGCTAATGCCAGCTTTATGTCTGATTACAAAAGTCATACATGTTCATTATAGGGAATTTGGAATCTAGGGAAATTATAAAGAAGAAAACGCTAAGTTTTATCTGTCTCTTGTCAGCCATTGGGCTGGTTGGTCGACCAAGAATTCATTACTGTTATAGACATTCATTGCTCAATAGAATTATTTTATCAGAAGCCTTTTCCTTGATGGTGATAATGCTAATATTTATTGAATGGTTACTCTATGTGGAGTCTGGGCTAAGAGTTTTATATAATCTGATCTCATGAATACTTTTATTTTCACTGTTTCCCAGGTGAAGAAACAGGTTCAGAGAGATTAAGAACTTGCCCAAGGTCACACAGCAACTGAGTAGGGGTGCTGGAGTTTGGGTTCAAACAGTCAGACTCTAGAGTCCAGCATCTTTATCACTTTACCATCCATGTGTTGTTCAAGGGACAACATGATTCACTTTTGGTTTTCAGGAGAATGCATGGGAGGGAAGGAAAAGTACCAAATGGAGAAACAGAGCAGGGAAACCAAACTCCATTTGCTGGTCATGGCCTATATTAAAAAAATAGAGCAAAGCTGAGGGTTTCACTTGTGTGTTGCCCCTTCCAAATAGCCACTATTGGAGTATGCACCTTCTCCTGATGCTGCCCTCAAGACTAAGAACATGGGCAACCTCTTTTGCCTGTAATCTTTAGAATTAACAGCATATTGGTCCTCTGAGGGTGGGTTGGATTTTTAAAAAACATTTGGAAGTCATTTGTGGTTTTCAAACTTTAAAAAAAATACTCCTAAAAGGAAAGGAGAATGACTTCAAACTCTGCAAGTGTAGCCCAAAACAGTCTCTCCAAGGGTGAACATTTCTTTGAAGTTTCATGTTTTATCTTAGATATTTGTGAATTCTGTCTTCTAAGTCGTGCTATATCTATTTTAAGTTACTCACAGAATAAAGTCTATTGATGCTACAAGGAAGACGGTCATGTTTATTCTGTAGCTTTGAATGTTCCAGGGATACAGTAGGGTTCCCCTGGGGTACCTGTGCCCCAGTTTGAGAACCATGGCTCTATTACAGGGAGTCTCAAACTCTGATCCTGGGGTTGCTGGTTGTCCCTCAGGGCATGCTCTTTTTCCCTCACTCTTTTAAATTCCAATGTTTTGAATAGTTTAAATTTCAAAAGAGAAATAATGTAAAAAGTATAGTAAAATGTCTCTCTCCTATCCCCATCCCCCAGCATCTCAGTACTCCCCTGAGGTAGCCAGCTTCCAGGAAGTTCCCCAGTGATCCCTGCCTCTTGGCATTCACACCCTTTTGTGGTCCCCTCCCATATTGTAACAGGGTTGGTCTTTGTGACCAACAGAATGCTGTGGAAGTGATGGTATGTCACTTCTGAGGTTAGGTTATAAAAGACTCCAGCTTTGTTCTTGGGCTCTTTCTGTCTGTCCATCTCTCTTTCTCTGTCTGTATCTGTCTCTCATCAGTTGCTTTGCAGGAAGCCAGCCGCTGTGTTGTGAGATCACTCAGGCACCCTAGGGAGAGGTGAGGAATTGAGGTCTCCAGCTAACAGCCAGTGAGGACCTGTGGCCTGCCAGCAGCCACATGAGTGAGGCTGGAAGCTTATCTTTCAGCCCCAGACAACCCTCCGATGACTGCAGTCCTGGCTGACATCTCCCCTATAGCCATGAGAGACCCTGAGCCAGAACCTCCCCAGCTATGCTGCTTGTGGATTCCAGAGCCACAGACACTGGGAGATAATAAACGCTTGTTGTTTTAAGCTGCACTATTTTGGGTAGTTTATTATACAGCAAAAGACACCTCATAAATCCCACCTTAAAGAGTTTCTTACATTGTTTCTAGAATTTATATACATGAATATAAGCAAATATAAATACAAATTCTCCTTTCCCTCTTTACTCAAAATATAATCTGCTACACATACTGTTCTATACCTTGCTTTTCTTAGTACAGTATTTTGGGGAGATATTAGTGCATAGAAAGAGTATAGAGAAACCTCTCTTTTTTTTTTTTTTAGCAGCTGAATAGTGTTCTATCAAATGGCCATACTATAATTTGTTTAGCCAGTTTCCTATTGATGGCATTTCCAATGTTTTGATATTATTATGTTTTTGTGTGTAATCTTATGCATATGAATGCAAGTGCATTTGTAGCATCAGTTTCTGGAGGTAAAATTGCTGGGTTAAAAGGGTAATTTTGTAATTTTGATATTGTTAAATTCTCTTCCATAGGGATTGTATACCAAGTCACCTTTTCTGTCCATCTGACCCAGCAATGTCTGAGAGTCCTGTTTCCCCAGAAGGGAAGGGAGAGCTGGTTGGATTTGAGCTGATGCAAATGTGAAATCCTTCAGTTCCAACGAGCTGATGAAGTGTCCCTCCAAAGACTTTATTTTACTTAGGACTAAGGCAACCTTCCAAATTTTAAGTGTTTTCAAAATTTGGTATTTATAAATGAAACCAGTGTGTTCTCTGAGTTTGCAGAGGATACAAATTCAGTTTTCTTTTATGACTGGCTGCCATGTACTGTCAGCAACTGCCCAGGTAGAAAGTGGGAACAAGAAGGGCACATGGTCATTGGAGTCTCTTTCCCTGAAAAAATGAGCTGCCCCAATGTGGCAGCTTGAACTCCATTCAAGAAATGGAGTTCTGGAGAACTCCAGAAGTATTTTCAACAATGGCAGCATCATTGGAGTAAGTAGGTACCTTCCCAAGTTGACAATATTTTACCGTATTTCCTTATTTATAAGGTACCGTTGATTGTAAGTTAGATCACTGATTTGATAACAGCTCTTTGGGGGAAAAAGAAACCCTACATTAAATACTTACATTGATTGTAAGATGAGTGTGTTTTAAAAATGATGAAATGTTAAAAAACATGTAGCTTAGATTCATGGAAACGTAGTCACTCAACTCAATTCTATTTGGTTAAACCCAAACCTGTATTGGGTGCCTCTCCCTTACTTCTCTCTCTCTCTCTCTCTCTCTTTTTTTAAATTTCACACCGAAAGGGAGTAATTAAGTCAATCCAGATCTGAGGAGAACTGGTACAATGGGGCAGAGTGAGCCTGTCCTGGAATCAGACAATCCTGGGTTTGAATGCTGGCTTTTACAACTTAGGACCTGGGAGATCTTAGGCAGATTACTTATTTCACTGTATTTTGAGCCTTGATGCTCTCATCTCTCAAGTAGGGATATTAATACCTGTCTCAAGGGATGCTTATGGTTACAAGCGCCGGAAGCCCAACTCAAGGTATCTGAAATGCAAAGGAATTTACTGGGAGGATACTGGGTTAGTTCATTGAACAAGAGGCCACGGAAAAGCAGCATGGCCATTGGGCTTTGGAAAACTGGCTCTAGGATTGATGCATCTACAGAATTGTTTTTGCATCTCTTGTGTAGAGCATGAAATAAATGTGAAGTTTTACATCTCATTGGTCCAGTGACAGGAATGAGACCGAAGAGGTTCTCTTGGTCCCAGTGTCCAAAATTCCAAGGAAAGAACCGTCTGGTCCTGCTTGGGTGATGTGGCTGTCCCTGGGTCAACTCTGATCACAGGAGGTGGGGGTGGGGTGGGGGTGTTCTTAGAAAAAGATTATGGGGCAGAAAATACCATAACTATTCAAGCAGAGTTGCTATGAGGATCAAATCTCCATAATACACCTAGCCCATAGTAGATGCTCAATAAATGGCTAGTATTAATAAGAATGAAGATAGTAGATACTGGTTGGCAAACATTTATTGAGCGTTTTTTGCATGTCAGGCACTATATCAAGCCCTTTACATGCATATCTCATCAGTAAAACTTTTGCATTTTTATTCCTTATCACTAGGAAATCCTTCTCCCCCACCCCCATCTCCAGTGCCATTTAAAAATCCACTAACCATAACTGACTCTCTGAGGGTGGCAGACATCAAATGAGAAGAAGGAAGCTTGAGTCCATGTTTCCTGCCTGGAGATGAGTGAGTTTCTGTTTTCTGTGCATGAAGGAGAGACTGTTGATGTTGGATGACACTAAACTTTTAGAAGTTATTGCACCCCCAGTTGGAAGCAAAGGGGCCACAGTGAATAAGAAATGCTTTTGCTGCTTTTTGGGTGAAAGGAAGAGAGCCTGCACATCTGCTGGGGCGGCTCACCCACACTGCCTGCCTGGGTCCAGATTTCTGGCATCGATATGACTTCTTGGCTCTCTTGAGCCCTGGATCTGCTTCAAAGTTGGAAAGCCCCAAGACTTCTGGGCTCTGTAGTTACTCTGGGTTTTGAAGGATAGTTTCTCTTACTAGCAAAATCATGGTGGAAATTTATACAGATGAAGGAGATACACCAGAGTTTGGGGTAAACCTGCTGCTGGTTGATGATGTTGGTGTCAGTGGGGTGGGATTGACTCTCCAAAGAGCTTTGGCCCCTCTGGGGCTGGAGGTTCTGGGTGAAGGAGATTTTCTTAGTCTGTCCTCTCTCTGGATAGTCTCTGTGCTGGATATTTAGCATTTGCCCCTCCAGACCTACTCTCCACCCATCCTTCTCCTGCTCTGTACCCCAGGAGGCTGACCTTTGTGGACTGCATCACCCGAGCTCCCTTACCCTCTTGTGGCTGGTTGGGTTTGACCAATAGAGGACCCCCATAGGATAGTAGAGGGTGGGGGGAGAGAGAAGTTGGGGGATTTTATTCCTCTGGCTCTTCCCCGCTGAGTTGCCATGGGTTGGCTGCCTCTCTCTACTGAAGGTCGCAGCTCCTGCCAGGCAGCTCTCTCCAACAACTATAGCTACCCTCCTTGGGTTCCATAACTGTTTCATCTTCTTCCTCTTCTGGGGTGGTACTGGCTCCTCACTCTTGCTAGTTGTGGGGTACTGCAGCATTTCTTTTGGGTTTTCCTAAATCTCGCTCAAAGCTCTGTACATAGCCCTTTATTAAACTCTTCTTGATTATACCACTTGAGCAAGCCATGTGTTTCCTGCCATGATCCTGATTGATACCATATCCCAGAGAGGGGGTCAGCTCATTTATTCATTCAGCAAACCTCTCACTAACACTTACTCTGTGCCAGGACTTGTGCTGGAGACTTAAACAATAAGATATGATTTTTTGTCTACGTCTCTGAGTTCTCAGTTGTTCACCCCACAAAATGACTCTAAAGAAAAAGAGAATATTTTGAGGAGAGTCCTGAAGGACCAGCCTAGGAAAAGGGCCCCAAACCAAGGTTGCCGTAGAGGGCTATATGGCGGCAACTCCAGCAATGGCATGTGTTGGGGATGGGCTGGTCTGCAGACCACAGCTGTCCCTGCAGAGAATCCATGGAAATCCAATAGGCCCCATGCTCTTGCATCAGGAGGCAGATCGCAGGAGAAATCATCTGATTGGCTGTGCCCAGGCCCATGCTCAGTCACATGTAGGGTGACCAACTGTCCTGATTTTCCTGGGACTATAATAATTTTAGCATTGAAAATTCTTCGTTCCACAAAACCTCCCAGCCCCCTGATTGTGGGAAGGAGACTCTGTCCCCTCTGGCTTCTATTTCTCAAGACTGCACACAATGGAGGTTTGAAGGACATTTCAGGCCAGAATTTGGGTATTTTCAGGAACCAAGTATGACTGGAATGTAGGGGCGTTGATCAACCAGTTAATTCATGTATTCAATAAATATTTACTGAGGCAACTATTATGTATCTGTCTCTGTTGTAGGGGCTGGGTATAAAGTGGTAAACACAATGTGGTCCCTGCCCTCATGGAGCTTACAGAGTTGGTGGACATTAATCATAGTGAAACAAATAAATGTATAATTACAAATAATGATAAACACTATGAAGAACATATTGGAGCTATGAGAATGTATAAATCGTAGGGTATTTTGACCTTGGGTGGGTGCTGGCCAGAGATGGTCTGGCTGAGGAAGTGACTGTTAAGTTGAAACCTGAAATATGAAGAGGAGTTAGCCAAACAATGGGGTGTGGGTGGGTGGTTGGAGGAGGGGTACAGAAAGCCTGAGGCCTAGTAACAGGGATCAGAGATAAGGCAGCTCTTTACAACCCTGTCCCGAAAAGTCCTCCTAGACCACCCCCCCCAGCCCCGAAGTCCAACCACCACCTGCCAGTGAGGCCAGCGAGGGTGAATTGTATCAGGAGTGAATTCCGTACAAAGAAATAACAACTTGGAATCCACATGTATTTGTTAGCAAGTAACAGAAAACTCAAATGGTTTAAACAACTCATTTGGGGAATTATTATCTTGCATAAAAAGGAGTTTGGAGGTAGGATAACTCTAGAATTGGCTTATTCAGTATTTCAGTCACATCATCAAAGACCTGGGCTCTTGCCATCTTTCTGCACTGACTTATGGAGTGTGGCCTTTGTCCCAGTCTTTTCCTCTGTTGGCCACAAGATGGCTGCCATAGCTCCAAAATCACATCCTCACACAACAATGTCCAAAGACCAGAAGAGAAAATTTGTCTTCCTGTATCACTTTTGGACAACAGGAGATACTTCTAAAGGCGCCCAATAAAGTTCCCATCAACCCTCTTTGGTCACAATTGGTCACGTGCCTATTCTTAAAGCAATCACTAGAAAGGGGGTCAGTATTACTATGATTGGTTTAGATCAATCAAGGTTTACTCTTCATGGCTCAGGAGGGGTATAGCTTCTCCTGAATCATGTGACTGTTCAGTACCTAAAAAATTGGGGTTTCCTTAGCAAAGAAGAAGGGGTTCTTTCTTAGATAAGCAATAGTAGCATCTACCAAAGTGTAGGAAAAGCTTGTGGGGTGTGGTGAGTGATGAGGCAGGAGACTGGGAAGGTTCCAGAATATAGCATCCTGGTGAACTAGGCAATCCAGGAATCTCCAAAGTGACTGTCCCAACGTCATAGAGTCCATTAGTGTCAGAGGAATCAAGATGCCTCAATGGAGTCATTTTCTCCATAAAACCTTTCTGCTGAGACCGATGACCCTTAGCTATAGAGACACCTTCACTGAATCAGTGACAACCAAGGCTTCCTGCATCAGTGACAGTGCCTAGAATGGTGCTATCCTTGGGCCTTGCATCTGTGAAGCACTCAGCAATGTACGAAGCATTTCCAAGTCTGGACTCATTTCCCCTCAACTCGGTAATGGGGAAACTGAGGTTCAGAAAGGTGAAGGGACTTGCTCAAGTTCCCAGAGCTGGAAAGTGGGAACACCTGGACTCAAGCCCATAGCTTTTAACTGAAGGTTCTTGTGTTCCACCCTCCTGCCTTCTAGATAACTCCCGATGGTCCTCAGGTAGATCCTCAATCATGATATATTGACAGTATGAATGAATGCAAAAGAAAAGGTTAAAAAAAGTTATGCAAAGATAAAAACCCAGTTGTGACTCTCCTTGTGGACCCACGAATAAAGGAGAGTTATGAAACGGAGACCTATGAGCCGCCGAGCAGCACTCCCTGGGTTTGGGGGGCTCTGTCAGGCCCCTCTGACAATGCCACGTATTTACCTTGCAAATGAGTGACTTCATTTCTTGTTCCACATGCATCACCAGTGGATAATATTTATGCAAATCAGAAGCCATTCCCCTTACTTTATTTTGTCCTGAGATCTTTGTATCCATTTGATTTTCTACCTTTTGACTTGACACTGTTCTTCGGGAGACCATGGTGTGTGACGCATTTCAATAAACAATGCTGAAGTGACAGATTACGGCTTTAAATGAAATTGTGTTCCATAAAGTGGGAGACAACGGCTTATAACTACCATCGGCTACAGGCATTTCGGCAAAAATGATCTTTCATGCTTTGATCTCCACTGTATCATTTTACTGAGTGGCCTCATGTGCTCTATCAATCAAACCCACTGACAATGCAGGAGAATGACATTTAAAATCAAATGCAAGTCATAGATTCATCTGCCCAGGAGGAAGAGATATGTGTCGTGAATCCTCGTTTCAATCTTCTGCGATTACAACTGAATTAGTCTTTGAAAAATCCAGAGGATGAAATTTTCCACTTCCCAATTTTCATATTATTATTATTTTTTTAAAGGGGGGCAGCATCAGATCAGTATAGAGGCAGACGAAAATGATTTAGTTGTGAGATCACACGCTTGCCTTCCATCTGACTGTGGGTTAGGGCCTTTTCATATTCCTCTGACGGAGATTCTTCACATAGGAAGGGATGTTAAGAAGAAAGATGTTTTCTAACAAGAAACATTTAGACAAGGAGGCTGTGACCCCGCTCACTCATTCTCATCTGCTTTCTCGGCACACGTGAGGTGGGGGGAGAACCAGGAAGGAACTGTGAACCGCTGGGCTCTTTTCTCTGAGGAGCTTTGCACAGATTGTGTCATTTTATATCCACATATCCCTGTGAGTAGGTCATCCACAACCCTGCTTTATAGATGAGGAAACTGAGGTCAAGAAACATGTGCAAAAGGTCAGTAGAGCTGAGATGGGATCCCAAGTCTACATGATTCAGAATAACACGCTTTTAGAAATTTTGAGAAGGAATATCCTTGTTGATTGCCCTCTATCTCTGTAACCTTAGCGCCTGGCACACTGTAGGTGCTCAAGGGCACTTGTTCCGTGTCTAAACCAGGAGTCAGCAAACTTTTACTGGAAAGACCCAGATGGTAAATATTTTCTGCTTTTCAGGCCATAAAGTCTCTGTAGCAACTCCTCAATTCTTTTTTGTAGCTTAAAGGTTGGCATAAACAATACAGAAGCAAATGAGAGGGGCTGAATTCCAATAAAATTTATTTATGAACTCTGAATTTTATGTAATTTTCACATCATGAAATAGTACCCCTCTTTTGTTTTTTTTTTCCGGTTATTTAAAATGTAAAAACCATTCTTAGTTTGCAGCCGTAGGAAAACAGATGACATGGATTTGATATGCAGACAGTAGTTTGCTGACCCCTGGTTTACATAATAATTACTTTAATCATTCCCTACTTAGTAGGTGCCAAGAAATATTGTATCTCAAAGGTCTAGTTTGGTGCCAGGCACAAATGTTCTTTCTCCATGGGGGAAAGATTTATTTTGAGGGGGTTCATAGCCTTCTCTGCATTTTAAGGAGAGCCCAGACCTTGTCCTGGCTGGTTCCTGGGACTTTTCTCATGTAAAATCTGGGGAGGAAGAGAGCAGAGATGGCTAAAAAGTGGAGACAAAAGGGTTAAGTTAGTCTACTTGACAAGGGTTGAGAGACACAATGTTGGGGGGAGGGCAATAAACTATCAGGTGTTTGGGGGTCAAAAGAGCTCTATGGGGGTTGCTGGTGTGGGAACTGAGAAAGGCAGGAGAACTGGTGAGGCAGGAAAGGGGACTTTAGGAGCATTATTAGGAATTGGATCTCCTGTTACAGACGTTCTCACTGGGGATTGAATTGCCCCACTCTTTTTTTTTAAAAGAATCTGTGGTTTTGGGACATCCCAGCTGGCACAGTGGTTAAGAATCTGCCTGCCAATGCAGGGGACACCAGTTCGAGCCCTGGTCCGGGAAGATCCCACAATGCCGCGGAGCAGCTAACCCCGTGCGCCACAACTACTGAACCTGTGCTCTAAAGCCCGGGAGCCACAACTACTGAAGCCCGCGTGCCTGGAGCCCATGCTCTGCAACAAGAGAAGCCCGTGCACCACAATGAAGAGTAGCCCCCGCTCGCTGCACTAGAAAAAGCCTGCGCGCAGCAACAAGGACCCAACGCGGCCAAAATTAAATAAATAAATTTATTAAAAAAAAAAAAAAAGGAATCTGTGGTTTTGGTTGCCCTAACAATGGGAGGTGGAGGAGTTACTCAAAATGGGAGACAGTTTTATTAGATGCAAAAAACACCCCAAAACCAAAAAAAACCCACAACCTTATGTTATGCTTGATTTTTGAATGGTCTACCAGGCATTCAATAGGTTAGAAACCTATTTATGATTGTCCGAATTCTGGAACCTTCTGTCCTGCATACAAACATTGAAGTGTCCAGGAGCATAAGTCATACTCCAGCATAAGTCAAGAGAAGATCACACTTTGTTCTGTATGGCGTATTGTCAAGAAGGAGTCGCCATTTCGGAAAACCCTGACACTTGTAGTTACTCCACTGTGACACACACCTGCTCTTTCTGTATTTGTGACTGTCACATTCAGTGATTCTACACATAGGTGTGAGCATCTGACTACCTCATTCAGTCCCTCCATTTGAAAATATCAGCAAGAACATCAGGGCATTGGACCTGATGGAGCTGAGAACCCGTGACCGGTGATATTCTTTGGATTGGTACATGGGGACCTGCTGTTAAATTACTTTCAAGTTGCTGGAATATGTTCCTTGAATGCAGAGACTGGGCCCCTGATTATATTAGGGACACAAAAACATCAACTGTGGGCACCTGGCAGAGTGAAATAATCGGATGCTTCCTTCGGGAGCGACTGCTTTCTTACCTCCTGTTTTCCTTTTGTTTGCGGGGTAAAGCCACACTCCTTCACCTCCCACATCAGTGCTGCATGCTCTGGTCAGAACTTTTAAAGTGCTTCTAACTTTCCTTTAGCTCAGTTAGAAGAGCACTTTTTCTTCCCAGTCTAATTACGGTTGGAGATGACCATCAGTTCAGGCTGTGCCCAGCCCACCCGCTCTCGGGTACTAAGGTGCTTTCTCCCTCCCTGGAAAGTGACTGTTGTCAATTTTCTCCTTTAGGCAGCTTGAGCCATCCTTCCCTTTACCCAGTAGGACCTTGATAAAACTGGCATCTCCGGCCCTTCCTTTTATGGTTGTTTTTATTCTCCATGTGCCCAGAGATATAGTAAATGAAAAGGTTGGCTGGGGCGGGGCAGACGTTTTGTTCTGATGGAAAATTCCATGAGGATTTTCTATTATTACAGTAGAGTGTGGTGGGTGAATCCTTGAATCAGACTACCTGGGATCAAACTCTGCCTCTACACATTACTAGAAGCTGTGTGACTTTGGGCAAGCGAGTTAACCTCTCTGAATGTCACTTTTCTTATCTGAAAAGGGTGTAACCGAGCAGGACCCTATGGGGCCTTCCTGGGACAGAGCTCCCCCCACCCCCGCCCCTGCCCCGCCATGTCCTTTGCCTGCCTCTTGTTTCCTTTACCACAAAAATCAAAAGCGCCCTGGGATAATGATGCCTGCTTATTGGTAAGCACTCAGGGCTGTCTGTGAGACAAAGGTGCTCAGGCAGCTGCTGGACAGGATCTGGAAGCCGCCACTGGCCAGGGGCCCATGTGCTGCAGGTGAAATGCCCCCTTGGGACTGCCATCCCATCTGGGGTGCCAAAATTGTTACTGAATCAAACTTGGGTCCATTCACCTATGCCCAGTAAAGCCAATCTGCTGACACCAGACTGTGGTGAAGGAAAGCACAGCATTTATTGCAGGTGCCAAACAAAGAATTCAGGTCTTTTGAGTATTAGCTGCCTGCATTCCTTGTTCAACGGCTGCAGTGAATGCTGTGCTTCCCTTCACCACAGCCTGGTGTCAGTAGATTGGCTTTACTGTGCATGGGTGAATGGACCCAAGTTTGGTTCAGGAATAAGGGTAGTGATAGTACGATGAGAATTAAATGATACAATGCATAGAATATGCTTAGCAACCAGTACCTGGTGTAAATTACCCACTCAGTAAACATCAGCTTTATAATGTCAATTACTGTTTATCAGTATACAAAATAAAGGTCTAAGATTTCAAACTCATGTTCTCTTAAATGTTCTCTAAATTATTCAGGCGAAGAACTCATTTTTTTGTGTATGTGTAAACCTAATATCCCTTAATAAATTTTTCCAAGTTTTGTATGTTCTCAGGGTTATAATCCTGTTTGACCTTTCCAATACCAATAGCACAGGAACACCCATGTCTGTGATGCATGCTTTCTTTCACTGTCCTGATTCCCTTTCCCAAGCTGGGCATTGGAAAGGAGAAATGTTGGAGGGAGGACCAACCATCCTTTACTGTCTTAGTCAGTTTGGGCTGCTAACGAAATAGTGTACACTGGGTGGCTTAAACAATAGGCATGTTATTTCTCAGAGTTCTAAAGTCTGGGAAGTGTAAGATCAAAGTGCTGGGAGATTTGGGGTCTGGTGAGATTCCTCCTGGTTTGCACATGGCCATCTTCTCATTATATCCTCACATGGCAGAGAAAGAGAGAGCTCTGGTCTTGGGGGCTCCACCCTCATGACATCATCTACACTTAATTACCTCCCAAAGGCCCCACCTCCAAATACAATAATATTCAAGATTAGGGCTTCAATATGTGAATTTTGGGGAAACACAAACATTCAGTCCATAACATTTCCTTTTCCAAAACCCCTTTTTAAGCCCTCTCTGTCATCCTTGCTGTCCTCATTTGCTGGATGAGGACATTAAGACTCTAAGACATGCTTTGAGTCATCCATGGCTGCACAACTTATAAGTGCCAGCTCCCCAAAGGACTGCATTTGGTGTGAGAACAGAATTCACCACCACATCATATCCATCCAAGGTGCATAAAGCCTTATTAATAATAAGTGGGGAGACCCAGCTTGACCTTGAGATTTTTCTGTGGTTGGGCTTCGGGTTCGTTTGATTCCCAGATCTACCACTCAGATGTTCAACAAGTTCCATCACCTCTGGTGCTCAGTTTCCACATCTATAAATGGGAGTAATAATAGTGCCTTTTTATCGTTGAGAGGATTTTATGACATAATGCAGGTGAAATGCCTATCAAGATGCTGATAGGGTTAAGTGTTCAATGCACATTGGGCATTATTAGCTAAGATGCACAAGCAGCAGTGGTTTGGTTTTTATTAGTGGATAACATTCCTGTCTGCTGTCATTTAGGGAGAGCAGAGTCCTAAGGGGAGAATTCACAGGTCAGGAGAGTCTTGGGGGTTGGTGAACATTTCCGTCTAATGTTTCAAAATGGGAAAACCTGGGCATCCCATGAAAGCCCCTGATATCTTAAAGCAAAAAATAGACATGATGAAGGAGGAAAAACTCAGGGGAGTGGTCAAGGAGGGGGTGGGGAAAAAGGATTTGTGGAGTGCTCAGCAGGTGCCAAGAATTTTCCATTTGTTGCATCACCTAATTGCAAAATCACACTGCAAGGTGGGTGATATTAGCCCCATTTTACAGATGAGAGAAAAGGGACCAGCCAAGTTAAAGAACTGGCTCAAAGTAGCACAGCTCGTGAGGGGTGGAGCTGAAATTAGAACCCATGGCTGTTCAGACTCCAAAGCCCATGTCCTACATATTGACACAAACTTCCTGTCCAACTAGCCCAGTCAGGTAAACTGAGGCACACAGTGACAAGGGGGCTTATGGAAGAGATGTCCTGCCTCCTCCTTAGGTATCTCCCCCTTCCCATCACCAGTTGCCACCTATAAACTCTTTCAAACTGTGGTAATGGTTTCGAATTTCCCTGTTATGTTGATTTGGTATGAGAAATTTGGGATTTCCAAATTGACAGAGAAATCTGATTTTAAAGATTCTGGAAGGCAAACATCTGTGAAAAATCAGAGGAACAATGTCAACATCTGTCCCTGTGAAAGGAAATCGCTGAGATTCTCAATTCACAACCAATCAATCTTGGAGGCCAGGGTGCTTGCAAATTTAAAGGCATGTTGCAGCTATAGGAATGGCTACTTAATTTAGTTTGCATGCCTATGGGATTTTTCATTGTTCCTAGTTAAAAAAAAGTTTTTTCTGAATAGGGAATGTGCATATGGCAAAAAAATTTTAACCGTAAAAACAAAGTGGACAGCGCAAAGGAAGTCTCCTCCTTATCCCAACCACCAGTTCCTCCTCCCCAAAGGTAACAAATGTCTCTGGCATCTCTTGAAATCTTCCAGAAGATACACTCTTTATATAGAATAATATATGGATGTATGGTCCCTTTCCAATCTAAAAGCTATAAATGATAGCACAGTGTACACATTATTCTGCATCTTGATTTTTTTCACTTAATAAGATGTCTTTGTTACATATCAGTACATCCAGTGGTGCCTCCTTTTTTCTAGTGGCTGTGAAGTATTCCAGCATATAGATATAAATTAGTTAACCAGTTCTCTAAAGCTAAACATTCAGGATGTTTTCTGTCATTTTCCGCTACAACCTATGCTTGTATGTACATTGGTGCATATGTATGTGTTCATCTGTAGGATAAGTGTTTAGAAGTGGAATTGCTGGGCAAAGAGGTTATGTGCTTATAATGTTATGTCTTCTAGTTTAAAAGGAAAGTTTTATTCTTTATCTTGGAGGGAGCATCACCTTCCTCAAGGAGATCAGACTGATGGAGCTTAGTGACCACTCACAGTTGCTGTGGCCGCCTTGCTCCTCCCCAGCTCTTCTTCAGGCCAGAGAGATGGAATGATGTCTGTTTGCTACATCTTGAGTTGCTGGGCTCAGAGATAAACTGCCACATATTTAGAGTTACCCCAGTCCACGAGGTCTGCTGTGTTTCTGAATCCTACAGTTTCCTTCTTTTTCCTAGATCCACACCAGCCCCTTTTTACTCCAGTGCTAGACTCAGTCTTGTCAAGTCAGGGTTCACCCAGACTCTTCTGGTTGAAAACCTAGTCTCCTGGCTATACAGTCAATTCAGGATTCTTAAGCCATCCTGGGTTTTAAATCTTAATCAATTCAAAGTTTCTCCCATCTTTCTCTTCCCTCTTTGGTGACAGGCTTTGTGCTGGGTGCTGTGCCCCCAGCCTTCTATGTAGGACCGTGGAGGCGTGCCTGCCCAGCTCTCAGGAGACTTGGCTGCTGACAGCTCACAGCTGAGTTGTGCCTCTGGCTGAAGGAAACTACCCAGTTCCAGGAAGTCCTCCCTCTGCCCTATGGCATCCACAACCAATGATTGATTCTTAAGTGCTCCCAAGGCCATGTCCCTTGCCTTGATTTGGGACATCTCTGAAGGAATGCCCCAGTTTCAAGGTTCCCCATGGGATTGCCTCTGGTGTCCATAGCAACTGCTGCACCTTCTGCCTGCTGCTCTTTCCTTCCTTAACGGCTGATGCTCCCTGGTAAACCTCCTGCACACAGATCTCCATCCTTGCCTTTGTCTCCCTGAAAACCCAACCGGTGATGGGCTTTTAAACATCACAGTGGGGCGTGGGTGTTCGGCAGAAGGGCCACCCTCTGGCCTGCCGAGGAACAGAACTTGTGTATAAGTGCCTCCAGGGAGGGGCAGTGTTCCTCTTGCCCACATAGGGGGTTCTATGTAGTGTGGGGGTGGAGATGACCCTGGTTCTACCTGAATGCGTCTCCTTTCAGCCTAGTCCCACTTGTTTGCTTTGCTGCCCAGAAGCTAAATATGCTCACCTGAATATTGTCCTTTTGCTGTAAAGGATTGGTTGACTCAGCAGGTCTGCGGTGTTTGAATCCTGCTCTTTCCAAAGGAAGGTCTGGCCCTTGACTGACTGCTGGGAGATAACCTCTAAGTCCTTGGAATATTCTGCCTGCTAAGAATGTCTTTGTTTAGTGGGGCCTTGGGACGTGCCAGATAATCTATGCCAACAATGTGATTTATGGGGAATGCCTGTTTTTGTACATCTCATAGGCTTTGCCCTCTGGAGGGGTTGGAAGCTGAGTAGCTAAGATCAGCCGTGAGGGCGGGTGCTCCATGCCTATGTGACCCGCAATAAAAACCCTGGACAACAAGGGCTTGGATGAACTTCTTTGGTTGATAATACTTTGTATGTGTTGTCATACATCCTTTCTTGGAGAATCAGTTGCTGTCCATACAATGCCCCTGGGAGAGGACAACTGGGAGCTTGCACCTGGTCCCTCCTGGACTTGACCATATGCACTCAGAAACATTTTTTTCTCCAGCTTCATTGAGGTACAAATGGTATATATCATTGTGTAGTTTAAGGTGTACAATTGTGTTGATTTGTTGCACAAATATTGTGAAATGATTACCAAATAAGGTTAGTTAACACTTCAGTCACCTCACATAATTACTTTTTTGTGTGTGTGTTGAGAACACACAATCTAACCTGTTAGCGACTTTAAGGTATATAGTACGGTATTGTTAACTGTAGTCACCATGCTGTACAGTAGACCCCAAGAAATTATTCATCTTACAACTGGAAGTATAACATTTGACTAACATCTCCTTATTTCCCCATTGCAGCCCCTGGACCACCATTTTACTCTCTGTTTCTATGAGTTTGGCTTTTTTAGATTCCATATACAAGTGATATCATGAAGTATTTGTCTTTCTCTGTCCATTTATTTCACTTAGCATAGTGCCCTCAAGATCCATCCATGTTGTTGCAAATGGCAGGGTTTCATTCCTTTTTTATGGCTGAATAATCTCTCTCTCTCTCTCTCTTTGTATCTATCTCTATCTCTCTCTCTATCTCACATTTTCTTCAGTGGACATTTAGGTTGTTTCCATGTCTTGGTTATTGTGAATTGTGCTGCAGTGAACATGCACGTACAGATATCTCTTTGAGATTCTGATTTCGTTTCCTTCAGATATATACCCAGATACTCAGAAGTGGGATTGCTGGATCATATAGTAGTTCTATTCTTAGTTGTTTTGAGGAAACTCCATACTGTTTTCCATAACGGCTCCAACAATTTACATTCTCACCAACAGTGCACAAGGGTTCTCTTTTCTCCACATCCTTGCCAACATTTATTATTTATTGTCTCTTTGATGATAGCCATTCTGACAGGTGAGAGGTGATATTGTGGTTTTGATTTTCATTTCCCTGATGATTAGTGATATTGAACACCATGTCATGTATTTGTTGGCCACTTGTATGTCTTCTTTGGAGAAATGTCTGTTCAGGTACTCTGCCCATTTTTAAATCAGAGTTTTTTGTTGTTGTTGCTATTGAGTTTTATGAGTTCCTTGTATATTTTGGGATATTAATTATATTATATATAATTTTATATTTTAGATATTTGGATATTAACCCCTTATCAACTACATGGTTTGCAAATACTTTCTCCCGTTACATAAGTTGTCTTTTCATTTTTAAAAAAGTTTTATTTTTATTGAAGTATAGTTGATTTACAATATTGTGTTACTTTTAGGTGTACAGCACAGTGATTTAGTTTTATATATATATATATATATTTCTTTTCAGATTCTTTTCCCTTATAGTTTATTACAAAATGTTGAGGATAGTTCCCTGTGCTATACAGTAGGTCCTTGTTGATTATCTATTTTTTTTTACATCTTTATTGGAGTATAATTGCTTTACAATGATGTGTTAGTTTCTGCTTTATAACAAAGTGAATCAGCTATACATATACATGTATCCCCATATCTCTTCCCTCTTGCGTCTCCCTCCCTCCCACCCTCCCTATCCCACCCCTTTAGTTGGTCACAAAGCACCAAGCTGATCTCCCTGTGCCATGTGGCTGCTTCCCACTAGCTATCTATTTTACATTTGGTAGTGTGTATATGTCCATGTCACTCTCTCACTTTGTCCCAGCTTACCCTTCCCACTCCCTGTGTCCTCAAGTCCATTCTCTACATCTGTGATTTACTCCTGTCCTGCCCCTGGGTTCTTCAGAACCATTTTTTAAATTTAGATTCCATATATATGTGTTAGCATATGGTATTTGTTTTTCTCTTTCTGACTTATTTCACTGTATGACAGACTGTAGGTCCGTCCACTGCACTACAAATAACTCAATTTCATTTCTTTTTATGGCTGAGTAATATTCCATTGTATTTATGTGCCACATCTTCTTTATCCATTCATCTGTTGACGGACAGTTAGGTTGCTTCCATGTCCTGGCCATTGTAAATAGAGCTGCAGTGAACATTGTGGTACATGACTCTGTTTGAATTATGGTTTTCTCAGGGTATATGCCCAGTAGTGGGATTGCTGGGGTGTATGGTAGTTCTATTTTTAGTTTTTTAAGGAACCTCCATACTGTTCTCCATAGTGGCTGTATCAATTTACATTCCCACCAACAGTGCAAGAGGGTTCCCTTTTCTGCACACCCTCTCCAGCATTTATTGTTGGTAGATTTTTTGATGATGGCCATTCTGACCGGTGTGAGGTGATACCTCACTGTAGTTTTGATTTGCATTTCTCTAACGATTAGTGATGTTGAGCATCCTTTCATGTGTTTGTTGGCAGTCTGTATAACTTCTTTGGAGAAATGTCTATTTAGGTCTTCTGCCCGTTTTTGGATTGGATTATTTGTTCTTTTGATATTGAGCTGTATGAGCTGCTTGTATATTTTGAGGATTAATCCTTTGTCAGTTGCTTCATTTGCAAATATTTTCTCCCATTCGGAGGGTTGTCTTTTCGTCTTGTTTATGGTTTCCTTTGCTGCGCAAAAGCTTTTACGTTTCATTAGGTCCCATTTGTTTATTTTTGTTTTTATTTCTATTTCTCTAGGAGGAGGGTCAAAAAGGATTTTCCTATGATTTATGTCATAGAGTGTTCTGCCTACATTTCCCTCTAAGAGTTTTATAGTGTCTGGTCTTACATTTAGTTCTTTAATCCATTTTGAGTTTATTTTTGTGTATGGTGTTAGGGAGTGTTCTGATTTCATTCTTTTACATGTAGCTGTCCAGTTTTCCCAGCACCACTTATTGAAGAGGCTGTCTTTTCTCTATTGTATATTCTTGGCTCCTTTATCAAAAATAAGGTGACCATATGTTCATGGGTTTATCTCTGGGCTTTCTGTCCTGTTCCATTGACCTGTATTTTGGTTTTTGTGACAGTAGCATACTGTCTTGATTACTGTAGCTTTGTAGTATAGTCTGAAGGCAGGGAGCCTGATTCTTCCAGCTCTGTTTTCCTTTCTCAAGGTTGCTTTGGCTATTCAGGGTCTTTTGTGTTTCCATACAAATTGTGAAAGTTTTTGTTCTAGTTCTGTGAAAAATGCCCTCGGTAGTTTGATAGGGATTGCATTGAATCTGTAGATTGCTTTGGGTAGTACAGTCCTTTTCACAATGTTGACTCTTTCAATTCAAGAACATGGTATATCTCTCTATCTGTTTGTATCCACTTTAATTTCTTTCATCTGTGTCATTGTTTTCTGCATACAGGTCTTTTGTTTCCTTAGGTAGGTTTATTCCTAGGTGTTTTGTTCTTTTTGTTGCAGTGGTAAATGGGAGTGTTTCCTTATTTTCTCTTTCAAATTTTTCATCATTAGTGTATAGGAATGCAAGAGATTTCTGTGCATTAATTTTGTATCCTGCTGCTTTACCAAATTCATTGATTAGCTCTAGTAGTTTTCTGGTAGCATCTTTAGGATTCTCTTTTTATAGTATCATGTCATCTGCAAACAGTGACAGCTTA
>NW_020173198.1:10412408-10414138 GCF_003031525.2 Neophocaena asiaeorientalis asiaeorientalis | reverse complement strand
ATAGAGTAATCTTGGTTGTAGGTTTTTCTCTTTCATCACTTTAAGTATGTCCTACCACTCCCTTCTGGCTTGCAGAGTTTCTGCTGAAAGGTAGCTGTTACCTTTATGGGGATTCCCTTGTGTGTTATTTGCTGCTTTTCCCTTGCTGCTTTTAATATTTTTTCTTTGTATTTAATTTTTGATAGTTTGATTAGTATGTGCCTTGGCATGTTTCTCCTTGGATTTATCCTGTATGGGACTCTCTGTGCTTCCTGGACTTGATTGACTATTTCCTTTCCCATTTTAAGGGATTTTTCAACTATAATCTCTTCAAATATTTCCTCCGTCCTTTTCTTTTCTCTTTTTCTTCTGGGACCCCTATAATTCGAATGTTGGTGCATTTAATGTTGTCCCAGAGGTCTCTTAGACTGTCCTCAATTCTTTTCATTCTTTTTTCTGCTCTGTGGTAGTTATTTTCACTATTTTATCTTCCAGATCACTTATCCGTTCTTCTCCCTCAGTTTTTCTGCTACTGATTTCTTCTAGAGAAGATCAAAAACAAATTTTTGATTTCACTTATAATGTCGTTCATCATTGTTTGTTTGCTCTTTAGTTCTTCTAGGTCCTTTTTAAACGTTTCTAGTTTCTTTTTCATTTATTTCTGATCTGATCCTTATGATTTCTTTCCTTCTGCTGATTTTGGGTTTTTTTTTATTCTTCTCTAATTGCTTTAGGTGTAAGGTTAGGTTGTTTATTTGAGATGTTTCTTGTTTCTTGAAGTAGGATTGTATTGCTATAAAGTTCCCTCTTAGAACTGCTTTTGCTGCATCCCATAGGTTTTGGGCCACTGTGTTTTCATTGTCCTTTGTTTCTAGGTATTTTTTTGATTTTCTCTATTATTTCTTCAGTGATATCTTGGTTATTGAGTAGTATATTGTTTAGCCCCCATGTGTTTGTATTTTTCACAGATGTTTTTCCTGTAACTGATATCTAGTCTCATAACGTTGCGGTCGGAAAAGATACTTGATATGGTTTCAATTTTATTAAATTTACTACGGGTTGATTTGTGACCCAAGATATGATCTATCTTGGAGAATGTTCCATGAGCATTTGAGAAGAAAGTATATTCTGTTATTTTTGGATGGATTGTCCTATAAATATATGTTTTGGGGTGTCTGTGACCTTATTATGATTTTAGGCAACCTCTCTGATGATAAGGTGGGGTTGTGTTCTCGTCTTGCTAGTTCTTTGGTATAGGGTGTCCAGCACTGTAGCTTGCGGTTTGTTGAGTGGAGCTGGGGTGTTAGTGTTGAGATGGAGATTTCTGGGAGAGCTTTTGCTGTGTGATATGACATGGAGCCGGGAGTTCTCTGGTGGACCAATGTCCTGAACTGGGCTCTCCCACCTCAGAGGCACAGGCGTGACACCTAGCTGGAGCACCAAGACCCTGTCAGCCACACTGCTCAGAAGAAAGGGAGAAAAAAAGAAAGAAAAATAAAATAAAGTTATTAAAATAAAAGCTAGACAAAATTATTAAAAAGAAAAAAGATCAAAAAGTAATAAAAAAAGAAAAAATAAATGGACAGACAGAATCCTAGGACAAATGGTAAAAGCAAAGCTATACAGACAGAAGCACACAAAGAAGCATACAGATGTGCACTCACAAAAAGAGAAAAAGGAAAAAAAAATATATAAAAAGGAAGAGAGCAACCAAATCAATAAACAAATCTACCAATGATAATAAACTCTAA
>NW_020173198.1:10342390-10412264 GCF_003031525.2 Neophocaena asiaeorientalis asiaeorientalis | reverse complement strand
CCTTATGTATTGAGGTGCTCCTATGTTGGGTGCATAAATATTTACAATTGTTATAACTTCTTCTTGGATTGATCCCTTGATCATTATGTAGTGTCCTTCTTTGTCTTTTGTAAATCTATTTTAAAATTATTTGTAAATCTTATTTTAAAATCTGTCCACCTCAGAGGCACAGGCGTGACACCTAGCTGGAGCACCAAGACCCTGTCAGCCACACTGCTCAGAAGAAAGGGAGAAAAAAAGAAAGAAAAATAAAATAAAGTTATTAAAATAAAAGCTAGACAAAATTATTAAAAAGAAAAAAGATCAAAAAGTAATAAAAAAAGAAAAAATAAATGGACAGACAGAATCCTAGGACAAATGGTAAAAGCAAAGCTATACAGACAGAAGCACACAAAGAAGCATACAGATGTGCACTCACAAAAAGAGAAAAAGGAAAAAAATCGTTCTTGTATCCATTCAGCCAGTCTATGTCTTTTGGTTGGAGCATTTAATCCATTTACATTTAAGGTAATTAACAATACGTATGTTCCTATTACCATTTTCTTAATTGTTTTAGATGAGCAACCAAATCAATAAACAAATCTACCAATGATAATAAACTCTAAATACTAAACTAAGATAAACATAAAACCAGAAACAAATTAGATGCAGAAAGCAAACCCCAAGTCTGCAGTTGCTCCCAAAGTCCAGCGCCTCAATTGTGGGATGATTCGTTGTCTATTCAGGTATTCCAGAGGTGCAGAGTACATACATCAAGTTGATTGTGGAGATTTAATCCGCTGCTCCTGAGGCTGCATGGAGAGATTTCCCTTTCTCTTCCTTGTTCGCACAGCTCCTGGGGTTCAGCTTTGGATTTGGACCCGCCTCTGTGTGTAGGTCGCCTGAGGGTGTCTGTTCTTCGCTCACACAGGACGGGATTGAAGTAGCAGCTGATTAGGGGGCTCTGGCTCACTCAGGCCCGGGGCTAGGGAGGGGTATGGAATAACCAGTGAGCCTCCTGGGCAGAGGCCAGCGTGATATTGGAACAGCCTGAGGCGTGCCATGTGTTCTCCTGGAGAAGTTGTCCCTGGATCAGGGGACCCTGGCAGTGGCTGTCTGCACAGGCTCTCGGGAGGGGAGGTGTGGATAGTGACCTGTGCTTGCACAGAGGCTTCTTGGTGGCTGCGGCAGCAGCCTTAGCATCTCATGCCCGTCTCTGGTGTCCGCGCTGATAGTCACGGCTCGCGCCTGTCTCTGCAGCTAGTTTAGGCGGTGCTCTGAATCCCCTCTCCTCGTGCACCTGGAAACAGTGGTCTCTTGCCTCTTCAGCAAGTCCAGACTTTTTCCCAGACTCCCTCCCAGCTAGCTGTGGCGCACTAGCCCACTTCAGGCTGTGTTCACGCAGCCAACCCCAGTCCTCTACCTGGGATCTGACCTCTGAAGCCCGAGCCTCAGCTCCCAGCCCCGACCCGCCCCGGCGGATGAGCAGACAAGCCTCTCGGGCTGGTGAGTGCTGGTCGGCACTGATCCTCTGTGTGGGGATCTCTCCACTTTGCCCTCTGCACCCCTGTTGCTGTGCTCTCCTCCATGGCTCCGATGCTCCCCACCCCCACTGTCTCTGCCAGTGTAGGGGCTTCCTAGTGTGTGGAAACTTTTCCTCCTTCACAGCTCCCTCTCAGAGGTGCAGGTCCTATCCCTATTCTTTTGTCTCTGTTTTTTCTTTTTTCTTTTGCCCTACCCGGGTACGTGGGGACTTTCTTGCCTTTTGGGAAGTCTGAGGTCTTCTGCTAGCATTCAGTAGGTGTTCTGTAGGAGTTGTTACACATGTAGATGTTTTCCTGATGTATTTTTGGGAGGAAGGTGATCTCTACATCTTACTCCTCCGCCATCTTGAAGGTCTCCCCGATTATCTGTTTTATATATTGCAGTGTGTACATGTTAATCCCAACTTCCTATTTTATCCCTCCCCGCAGCCCCCTCTCCCCTTTGGTAACCAGAAATTCTCTTTCTATGTCTGTGAGTCTCTTTCTGTTTTGTAAATAAGTTCATTTGTATCATTTTTTAGATTCCACATATAAGTGATATCACATGATATTTGTCTTTTTCTGTCTGGTTTACTTCACTTAGTATAATGATCTCTAGGTCCATCCATGTTGCTGTAAATGGCATTATTTCATTCTTTTTTATGGCTGAATAATATTCCATTGTATTTATATATACCACATCTTCTTTATCCATACATCTGTCGATGGACATTTAGGTTGCTTCCATGTCTTGGCTATTGTCATTAATGCTGCAATGCACACTGGGGTGCATGTATGTGTTTGAATTATGATTTTCTCTGGATATATACCCAGGAGTGGGATTGTAGGGTCATATGTTAGCTCTAGTTTTAGTGTTGTAAGGAACCTCCATACTGTTCTCCATAGTAGCTGTACCAATTTACATTCCCACCAACAGTGTAGGAGGTTTCCTTTTTCTCCACACCCTCTCCAGCATTTGTTATTTGTAGACTTTTTGATGATGGCCATTCTGACCGGTGTGAGGTGATACCTCATTGTCATTTTGATTTGCATTTCTAATAATTAGCAATGTTGAGCATCTTTTCATGTGCCTTTTGAGCACAAGGAATTAAGGCTGTTGGGCCTTATATTAAGGGACTGGTCTTTTATTTCTCATCGATTTAGGTAACATGAGGCTGGTGTGTCCTTCTTTGAAGCACCAAGACACGTGAGGGGTTGCATTGGGTGTTCCCAGGCTTTCCAAGGTTTTTGAGTCCCAAGGGTCTTCTCTTTGCTTGGGTTCTCTGCTTCCTGTTGGGGTGACAGGAATATATTTGGGGTCCCTGATGGATATACCAGCCCCCTCCTTAAATTTTCCTGCTTGCTTCCAGGATGTAACTCCAGCCCCATCCCTTGAAGATGAAATTTTTTTTTTTTAATTTAATTTTATTTATTTATTTATTTTTTTGCAGTACGTGGGCCCCTCACTGTTGTGGCCTCTCCCGTTGCGGAGCACAGGCTCCAGACGTGCAGGCTCAGCGGCCATGGCTCACAGGCCCAGCCGCTCCGCGGCATGTGGGATCTTCCCGGACCGGGGCACGAACCCGTGTCCCCTGCATTGGCAGGCAGACTCTCAACCACTGCGCCACCAGGGAAGCCCTGAAGATGAATTTTTGATTTACCTGATGTTTTTGCAGAAATTCCTTTCTTCCTTTCACTACATGGTGTTTGGGAAAAAGTCAACTCCAACATTTAGTAGGTTTGTGAAACTGGGAAAAACCCTTCATCTTTTTGAACTTTAATTTTGTACTGGATGGTATTTTTTTATTTGTCTGATTTACTCTATCTTTTTCTTCTAGGAAAGCTTTCTCCTTCTTGTAATTTTCTTTCCTTTCCTTTTGCCCTGTGGTTCTTTGGGGGTAACTTATATGTGCATTCATTCATTCATCACATATTTATTATATGTTTCCCATGTGAAAGGCCCAATCCTAAATGCTAGAGATACAGTAATGAAAAAGATAGGCCTAGCCCTAGGAATTCAAATATATACCAAAACTTGGGAGAGTGTGTGAAAGGTGATATTGTAAAGGCAGCAGTAAGGCCTGGCAGTGGCCCCAGTGTGGGAATGAACCACTTGGAGTAGGTTGAGCTGGGGAAGTAAAAGCTTACAGAGGAGGAGATTCTTCAGCTGGGTCTTACGGGGTGAGTAGGAGTTTGCCACATGAACAGGGATGGGAGAAGGGCATATCAAGCGAACCTATAGAGGAAGTCTGTACTTTTGCTTGTTCAGCATCCATCTGCTTCTCTTCCAGTAAGAGCAAAATTCACTTTGGGCAATCACTGCTCTACAGAGTTGATATTTAGCCAACACACACATGTATGGCCACACTGGTTATTTATAGCCAGCATCCATTCTGACTAGTGGGTTTCTGTGCCATACTAGTTGTTAACTGTTTTGAACATCATGCCTCTTTCCCCTATATTTCCAGACTATGATGTTTCTTAGGGACTGTTTCTCACCCACCCTTTTAGGGGTAAGCATGTGATTCAGTTCTGGACCAACATCCTAACCAGAGTGATTCATTCAGTTATGGACCAGTTGGTGTGACCCAAGCCAAGCCAATGAGCACTGTCCCTGAGACTTTTGTTGGGACTGCCAGTCTACTGGAGTTGCTAAGTTGGTAGAATATAAGCTGAAAGTTTTTGGGAAGAGCTAGTGTATGGAACAGACTGGGAATGAAGCCAACACAAAGGGAATAAAGAGTTCAGAGATGAAGTTCAGATTCCTGTTTGTATCATCAGAACTCCTGGCTCTAGCTATGCCTGAATGTACCCCTGGGTGTAAGTTAATATGCCATTTGCTTACGCGAGTTTGGTTTGGGTTTCATTTGCATCAGAAAAAATCCTGACTGTCGCAAATCACTATGCAGTCAACTGCATTTATTCTTAAGTCTGAGATGTTCACAGTGAAAATTTCAACAAACTCTTTCTGAGACATCTACTGGAAATATCTGCCATTTTCTTCTGTTCTTCAAATCTATCCAAGAGTCAGTTTGGCTTGGTGTGGAAGCACAAGGGATTTAGAGGCAAATAGATATTTCATTTACCAGTTGAGTGATCCTCTGTTTTCTCATCTTTGAAATGGGAATAACACACCAGTGTGGGGGGTAAATAAGTTAATTTCACAGTGGTAACATACTAGCACACAGTTAAATATAATTCTGTCACGTGTGGAGAGGGGTGGAGAACACCTTGGCAATCACTTCTTCCTGGTGCACCTTGCCGGCTCTACAAAGGAAGACAACAATCCAGTCCTGTCACTCTCAGCCTTGATGCAAGAAGTGGTGAACCAGCTCTGTGTCTTGGGTGAGCCACCCCACCAGCTGGGGAGATAATGAGTTCAGGGGAAGCTGGGGGGAAGTTCTTGTTGAGTTGCTTGGCACCTCCAGCACCCTTGAAGCCTTCACTGCAGCTCTTCCTATATCTTTTGGCTCCTGATGACAGTTGCTTATGAAATGCAGGGCTGGGCTCACTGCTGCAGGGAGAAAATGGGTGCGGGAGTCCTTGAGAGGAGTTACCAGGGCCCAGAGGACCAATGGGGCTTCATCCATCACAGAGAGAGAGAGTTCAACACCAGCCCTTCCCAGGTTGAATCTCACTGTTCCTCCTCCTCCCTCACTGTCTGCTGTGGACTGAATGTTTTTGTCCCTCCCAGTTCATAAGTTGAAGCTTAAACCCCAGTGTGATGGTATTGGGAGGTGAGGTCTTTAGGTCATGAGGGTGGAGCACTCATGAATGGGGTTAGTGCCCTTATAAGAAGAGACATGAAAGATATAGTCTCTCTGCTCTGTGGAGACACAGCTAGAAGGCAGCTTCTGAAAGACAGGAGGAGAGCTCTTGCCAGAACCCAACCATGCTGGCACCTTGATCTTGGACTTCCCAGCCTCTAGAACTGTGAGAAGTTAATGTCTTTTGTTGAAGCCACCCAGTCTGTGGTGTTCTGTTATAACAGCCAAGCTAGGAGTGTGTTCTTGACCCTGCATTTCAGACATGGTGAGGTTGGACTCCACACCCTAGAACTTTAGTCCAGGGAGATGAGGAAAATGGGAGGGGACAGTATGTAGAGGGTTGTAAATTATGCTCCCCTAAATAGGGGATATAGACTTGAACCAAGTGTCACAATTTTTCTGATTCCACTTTGCCTTTTCTGTGAGAATGCAGCTGCTTTCAAATTCCTTTCAGACAGCCCTGAGAATCCTGAGGGAGTTTTCTTTGTGTTTTAGAACATAGCAGCCTCTTACATATTCTACCAGAAATAATATTTTATCCACCAGCTGTTTTCTCAGCCTATTGTTTATTCTTCACCCCCATTCCTTTTCTTCAGAAACTTGCCCTTCCCAGAGCCCTGGAAAATTCAGAACCCTGCATATGTGATTCTTTTGGCTCTGGTCATGGCCAGTTGTATCTACCAAAGGGCAAATATGGGATCAAAGCTAAGCCCTGTGGACTCTCTCCCAGGAATTTGGAATTTAGAGTCTGAGCTCATCACTGGTGGGTGCTTGAACCTAGAGGGGATGGAAAATTGATGCCACTACAGGCATGTCTGACTTATGGGCGCCTGGAGCAGAGAAAATGAGTACAATGGGTGTGGACAGACAGAGAAGGAGAGAGGGAATAAAACACATAAACAGAGACATAGGAAGGACAGGTCAGGCAGTCTTAGAAAGACATGGACAAGGTGTGTTGGTTCCTGCTGGCTTTCTACCATGAAGCCTTGCTGTATTTCTTTGAGTTTTGTGGGGTACCCTGTGTTATGGGTTAAATTGTATTCCATCAAAGATATGTTGAAGCTCTAACCCCCCCAGTACTCAGAATGTGACCTTACTTGGAAACAAGGTCATTGCAGATGTAGTTAGTTAAGATGAGGCTGTACTGGAGTAGTGTGGGCTTCTAATCCAATATGACTCATGTCCTTATAAGAAGAGGGTAATTTAGACACAGACATAGAGGAAAGACCAGCGTGTGATGACGAGGCAGAGGTTAGAGTGACGCTGCCACAAGCCAGGGGACGTCTGAGGCTGCCAGGAGCTGGAAGAGACAAGGAAGCCTTCTCCCCTAGAGGCTTCTGAGAGGGCATGGCCCTGCCAACACCTTAATTTCATGCCTCTGCCCTCCAGAACTGTGAGAGAATAAATTTCTGTTGTTTTAAGCCACCCAGTTTGTGGTACTTTGTTATGTCAGCCCTAGGAAATGAATGTACTCTGTACCCTTCTTGAAGTGAGTTCTGTGCCATATAATGAGATTATCTCAACCTAAGAATCTACGTCTGTCAACTTGCAGTAACATCACAGGACAGAGGAATATATTGAACCATCCCATGAGTGAGCAGTCAGCAAAATCCAGACTGGATAACTACAAGCCAGATGTCCTGGGTCCTTCCACAGATCAATTGTAAGGTAAAGAAAAGGATAGAAGAGAAACTTGTAGATTAAAAGAAACTTAAAAAGATGCATCATGAAGAGAAGAGCCCTTCACCTTGGTGGTATTCTTTCCCTAAATCCACAGCTCCCGTCTAATCATGAGAAAAGCATTAAACTGAAATTGAGGGACATTCTACAAAATCCCTGACCAATACTCCCCCAAACTGCCAAGGTTATGAAAAACAAGGAAAGACTGAGAAACCATCAAAGACCAGAGGAGCCTAAAGAGACACGATGAATAAATGTAACAGGGTTTTGTTGTCTGCTTTTTGTGTCTTATCCAAAATATCATTGCCAAAACCAATGTCAATTCACAATAGCCAATATATGGAAATAACTTAAGTGTCCATTGATGGATGAATGGATAAAGGAAATGTGATACACACACACACACACACACACAAACACACACACACAGAGGTATATTATTCAGCCATAAAAAGAAGGAAATTTTGCCTTTTGCAACAACATGGGTGAACCTGGAGGACATTACGCTCAGTGAAATAAGCCAGACAAAGACAAATCTACATAGAAATGGTGGACGATACCTAAGCCTCAGCCTTTTTGTGTCTGGGGAACTGCCTTCTTCAGAGAAAAGGAGGTCAGGGGGTTATGGGGGAACGTGAACTAGTTGTGTTCCTGAGTTTTACCAAATAAAGTAGAATCTAAGAAGAAAAAAAAATCTTACTTTTATATTTCACCTATATGTGGAATCTGAAATAGTTGAACTCACAGAAACAGAAGAACAGAGGCTGGGGGGTGGAAGAAATGGGGCAATGCTGATCAAAGGGTACAAACTTCCAGTTATAAGATGAATAAGTTCTTATAAGTTCCAGTTATAAGATGCATAAAGCACAGCATGGTGTTATAATTAATAATACTGTATTTTATACTTGAAATTTGCTAGAAGAGTAGATATTACATGTTCTCATTACACACACACAGATGGTAACTTTATGAGGTGATGGATGTGTTAATTAATTGTTCTAATCATTTCATAATATATATGTATATTAAATTAGCATGTTGTACACTCTAGGTAGCTACAATTTTGTTAATTATACCTCAGTAAAGCTGGTAAAATAAAAGAAAATAATAATGTGGTATTCTGAATGGAATCCTCAGACAGAAAAACAACAGTAGCAACCACTAATGAAAAAACTGGTGAAATCCAAACACAGTCTAGGCCCTAGTAATGTTGGTTCTTTGGTTTTGACTAATGTACCACAGTAATGCAAGATGATAACATTAGGGGAAACTGATAGTAGGTGAGGGAGTAAATGGGAGGTCTCTGTACTATCTTTGCAGATATTGTGTAAATCTAAAATTATTACAAAATAAAGTTTATCTATAAAAGAGAAAAGGCATATCAAGTTACAACTTGGGTCAGACTAAACTATAGTGTCCAAGGATGCACATGTGGGTGATAGAACTATAAAAACATACAAGGAAGGGATGACTGTATAAGTTGGGACAGCATTAAATGGGGAAGGTCTGTGATCAGGATGAAGGACACGGTGGGGCTTCTGGTGGGGTTGGAGCTGGCAAACTTCTCATTCTTTACTGATGAGAGGTAGTTGCAGAGATTTTGCCTTGTAATAATTCAGTAAGCCACCAATTTGTTTTGTGTGGTTTTCAGTGTTTTATTTTCCATTTGAACAGGTTTAGACAGTGGATCCCCCTGACAGCTGCTGAGTTGCCCGCTGCTCTATCCATGTTTACCTCTGGCTAAACTAATAGGATAGCCTCCTAGCTGGTCTCTGGCTCACTCTGGTTCTGTCCATCCCAGGACTCTGGTCTCTGTAGCCAGAGAGATGTTTTACAACTGCCAAGCTGGTTATGTGTTGGGTGTCAAGTTGAACCATTAACTGAACTAATCCAGAAGCCATCATACCTTGGTCCTTGTTGACACAACCCTGTTTTTTCAGGTATCAGGCAACCATACACCTAGGGAAGGTGGGGCTTGTCCTCAGCCCCAGGGGTGACTTGTGAAGGCCATTCCCCTGTGCCGGTGGTTGGTCTAGGGCTGGGCATGTGATCTGGTTCTGGCTGATGAATGAGAGGGGTAACTGTCTGACAGCTATAAAGGGCTCCCTGATAGAAAGAGAGCTGCGCAAGGAGAAAGAGTCCCACCCTTCCTTCCTGCCTGAGATGTGTAACGGGAGACAGCACAGCTGCCATCTGTGACAGTGATAGGAGACCTTGCCACACAGGGAGGATGACAGAGCAGGACAGGAGCCTCTGGGTCTTGCTGACACTGTGGAGCAGCTAGGCCCATCTTGGAAATAAATAAATGAGAGTGTCAATTCCCCAAGCAATTCACACAAACTTCCAGGAGGGTTTTGGACCCACTAGGATGGATGCCTAGTGGGCTTTGACCCTCTCTGATTTAGACCAACAGGAGACTTCAATGGACATGCAAGTTGTTTGAAAACAAACATATTTGTTTTCCCTTCTGCTGCCCTTGATTATGAGACTTTGAGGCTTTGAGCCTAGGGAGAGTGTCTGCTTCCCCTGAATTTCCTTAGCCTATGTACTGTGCTTAGTATAAATATTGGTCACATGTATTATACCACTCAGAGTAGTGTTTGAATGAAGAGAGAGAGAGACTCAGAGTCTGAAGCCCAAATAGGAAGGCTGGACTGAAGAAGTGGAGGATAAGCATTATATAACATTACCATCATCACCATCATCACCATCATCATTATCATCATCACCATCAGTTCCATGGGTTTGGTGCTCTGTACCCATTTCATAGATGAGAAAACACAGTCTGAGAGCAGTGCAGTGATTTGCTCAGTGAACACTGGGCAGGGCCAAGACCAGAATACTAAGCTTCTGGGTTCACAGGCTGAATCGATCTCTAACTAACCTGATGTAAATGGCTTTTTCTACTTTTCTATAATGAAAGTGTGTGGTGGCAGATGGAGTTAGGTGACCTGAAACTCAAGTACCTGTATTCTAGCTGCAGCTTTCTACAGTTATTTTTGAGCCTCGTTTTCCTCATCTGAAAAATTGTGTATTACTTTCCTATTGCTGTGTAAAAATTACCACACACTTAGCAGCTTGAAATAATACTCCCCATTCCTCCTATTTATTAGCTCAGTTTCTGTGGATCAGGAGTCTGTGCACAGATTAGCTGGGTCCTCTGCTCGGGCACTCCCCAGGCTGCAATCCATGTATCAGCTGGGGTTGCAGCCTCATCAGTGGCTAGGCTGGGGAAAGACCTGATTCCAAGATCACTTAGGCTATTGGCAGAATTCATTTTCTGTGGTTGCAGGACTGAGTCCTTGTTTTCTTGCTGACTTCTAGCTGGGGCCTCTGTCAGCTCCTAGAGGCTGCCTACATTCCTTGCCATGTGGTCTTCTCACAATGTGGTGACTATTTCCTCATAGCCAGCAAGGAAATTCTCTCTTTTAGTCTACTAAGATGGCATCTTACATAATAAAACATAGTCAGGGGAATGACACCCAGCACCTTTGCCATTTCTCTTGGTTAGAAGCAAGTCACAGGTTCCACCCACACTCAAGGGGAGGGGACTGTACAAGAGAGTCCTCTTAGATGTGTCCGTCACAAATGGGTGTCACAATCAGGAATTGAAGCCCAGGGACCATGCCTGGCACATACAGGGACTCAATATGATCATGCTTATTAATATGTAGAGGGGGTGGACAGATGCCAAAGCTGAATTCTGTTCAGGTATTTGTCAAGGACCAGTCCTTCCCATGCACAACCCTCTGGGTAAACCTCCTTTGACTTGGGACTCACCTTAGCTATGAGAATCATTTTTGGAACTTGCTAGCAAAAATTAGAGCCTAGAGAATTCTGAGGCAGCTGCTTCGCAGGCTTCAGGCAAATGATTTTGACCCGTCCTGAAGCCAGAATCATTTCAAGGGCATGGATCCCTTGCCCTGGATCTACCAGCAGCAGATGCTCCAGTGGGGGACATGTGTCCACTCCGAGCAAGGTTGAGAGAATCAAATCAATTTCTTTTATGACCCGAGGCAAGTTTGAAATTGGCTCTTCCAAGATGAAAAGGGAAAGTCAGGAGCCTCTCCAAGGCTCCCAACTCCCCTCCCCCTCTGCCTCCTTTCTGTCAGGGCTCCTGCAATTTAACTGGGGTGGGATTCCTTCCACCAAGCAAGGCAGTTGGCCATTCTCACTGCAACACGGGCCAGGCCAGAGACAATTTCTCGAAGTAGCAGCTGTAGGCCGCCCTCTGGGCAACTCCATTGAGGTGGTGCTTGTACCTTGGTAGATTTTGTGACTTCGTAGATGTCAGGGACTGTCAGCTGTACCTGGAGTGGGATAGGGCAGAAACAAGCCCTCTGTGGGAGGTGAGCCTCTGTGGTCCTGGAACTGCCAAATGTGAGTGGCCCCTGAGTCTCAGCCTCCAGTGATGATGGTGTCACCTCTTATTTGTACCGTGTGTTGGGGGCAGGGTGACCATGTGTCCTGATTTGCTGGGACAGTCTCTGCTATGCATGATTTCCTGGTTTTGCCTGTCTCAGAAGTGCTCTGGTTTGGATGATAAACTAGATGATCCCCCTAGTTCAGGGTTTCTCCACCTCTGCACTGTTGACATTTTGGGTTAGATGATTATTTGTTGTAAGGGGGTTGTCCTGTGCATTGTACAATGTTTATCAGCATCCCTGGCCTCTACCCTCCAGATGCCAGGAGCACCCTTCCTCCCAGTGTTGCCAAATGTTCCCTGGAGGGAGGGAGGAGTCCCCCCTAGTTGAGAGCCTTGGCCCTGGCTGGAGCGCACTGTTGAATCTTTCCTCCTGATATGATCTGGGAGTAAGTTGAGTCTTTGATTCATATTCTGGGGGAAAAGCTCTACATAGTGGTTCTTTGTTGATTTTGTCTGCTCAGTCTCCATGCCTCTTTTTCTTAGACCAGCGTCCCACATTTCTTTTGGGGAACCTCCCCTTCTTTATTCTCAGTCTGTGTGAATGGCTCAAGGGAAAGGGGGCATCACCCATCCAGATTGGGCTGATCAGAGAATGTCATTCCCCCATTGACTGGTTCAGGAACAGGCCTTTTATTTGGGACAGTGAGTCAGTTGCAGGACTTTTGTTAGCTCCATAGAGAAAGACATGTTCTCTCTTTGCTGAGGTTGCACAGCTGGTAGGATGGAAACCTGGAGCTGTTGGCTGTCATCTTCATCCGCTTGAGGGCGGAACCTGCCTGAGGATGAAGCCACAGGAAGGCAGAACTGGAAGAGGAGGAAGCAGGCTGATCCACACTGTTTAAGAACAGATATTTCGTTGAACGTAAAGACAGATCTCACCTAGAGTTAATTTCTTTGTTAAGCCAGTTTTGGGTTTTCTTTAACATTTTTATTGGAATATAATTGCTTTACTTTGTTGTGTTAGTTTCTGCTGTATAACAAAGTGAATCAGCTATACATATACATATATCCCCATATCCCCTCCCTCTTGTGCCTCCCTCCCACCCTCCCTATCCCACCCCTCTAGGTGGACACAAAGCACCGAGCTGATCTCCCTATGCTATGCGGCTGCTTCCCACTAGCTATCTATTTTACATTTGGTAGTGTATATATGTCCATGCCACTCTCTCACTTTGTCCCAGCTTACCCTTCCCCCTCCCCGTGTCCTCAAGTCCATTCTCTATGTCTGCTTCTTTATTCCTGTCCTGCCCCAGGTTCATCAGAAGCATTTTTTTTTTTTTTTTAGATTCCATATATATATGTGTTAGCATACGGTATTTGTCTTTCTCTTTCTGACTTACTTCACTCTGTATGACAGACAGTTTCTGTCAATTCGCAGCTCAAAAATGCCCTGTGTTTCCATGGGCTATCTCTCCATTTCCTTTCCCAATCTGTTTAGTTTGGTTAATGGTCAGTTTTGGGACACCGCATGGGAGGGTCCCAGAACCCTCTGATCTTGCTCCCTCAGCCCTCCTGCTGCTCTTTCGCCTCATCCTTCTGAATGTCTCAAGAATGCACGGAAACAGCATCTACTCCTGCTCCTCATTCCTTTCTACCTCCCATTTCTCTTTCCAGCACTAGATACCTATTTTAATTACACCCACATTTACAAGCAGTTCCTATAACTTACGGCACACCTGGACAGAAATAATCTCTTTAAGCTATTACCTAGTCTGCTGAAATCTCTTGTAACAGATTCTATCCAAGCCCTCTGATTTAAGGATGACTATTGAGGAAAATCGGTAAAAATACAAAACTATGAGAAGCCCCATTTCAAGAGCCAGAGTAGATAAGTTTTGGATTATTCTCTTTTGCCTTTCATATGTCTACATAATTGAGTTCATAGTCTATATGAAATTTTACATATGTATTTTCAAAAATATAACATGACTTAGATTATGCCCAATTAAAAGTTGTGAACATTATTTATTATAATTTTTTTTTTGCGGTACGCAGGCTCCTCACTGTTGTGGCCTCTCCCGTTGCGGAGCACAGGCTCCAGACGCGCAGGCTCAGCGGCCATGGCTCACGGGCCCAGCCGCTCCGCGGCATGTGGGATCTTCGCGGACCGGGGCACGAACCTGCGTCCCCTGCATCGGCAGGCGGACTCTCAACCACTGCGCCACCAGGGAAACCCCGTGAACATTATTTTTAATTATTGTAGAGGATTCCATTGTATGAACATAGCATAATTTAAAAAATGTTTTCCAGTTGGTAGACACTTTATATTTTACTATTGGCAATAATGTGATAGCATCCTTGGGCATGAATCTTTATCGCTTTACTGGACCACTTCCCTAGAATAAATTCCTAGTAGCAGACTTTCTCAATCAAAGGGGATATTTGTGAGGCTCTTGATATATATCACCAAGTGGCTTTCTAGAAAAATTGTACCTGTTTGCATTCCCACTAGCAGCATGGGACGGTCAGATGTCAGAATCATGATTGCAGTTGTTGATAAGGATCCTGAGCTAGGTATTGCCAGCAATATTTTAGCACCACCAGCGCTCCCACCAATAATAATAATTAAATAGGCTCATTGGGAGCTCATAATATTCCAATTATTTTACTAAGAATTTTCCATGTGTTATCTCATTTAGTCCTTCCAGTAACTTACAGGTTAGAGAATCATAAAAATTTCCCCATTTACAGATGAGGATAGAATACCTAGTGAGGTTAAGCAACTTGTATAATGACCACAGCCAGTAAATGGTGGATCCCAGACATGAACCTGGGCAGTCTGACTTCTATGAGTGTTATTCTCTACTTGTTTTGCAAGATAGAAATGACCAGTTGATGGTAACTCTACCCAATGGTTAGCTGCACTGTGCACAGCTCCCTACAGGTCTATCTTGAGCAAAAGCATTGGCACACGTTGCAAATAAAAGTCAGGGCTCTGGTATTAACATTTTTCATGTATCCTCCTCCTAAGAAAATTGTTACCCTCCCAGCCAGGTGTGTGGCTGAAGGAAATGAATCTCATGATTCTGTGAATTCCAAAGAATTCCCATTAACTGTAGTTCTAAGCAGGTCTGTTTCCCTCCACTGTGCTCTCTCTGCAAAATGCCAGCTGCACGTGTCTCTTGGGAAAAGCTTCTCTCTAAACCAAAGTGGGTCATTTCTCACTGTGAAGATGGGGATTTGCCTAATATTTGGCATTACCTTTTTTTGAGGCATTAGTGCTTTTTGAAGAGTCACTAACTTGGTTTTTACAGCTTTTCCCTCTTGAGGGGCTAATGCCTAGCTCCCAAATTGTGTGACTAGGCTAGCAGCGTCAGTGTCATCTGGAGCTTGTTGGAAATACAACTCATTGAGCTTTATCCCAGACTCGTTGAGTCAGAAACTCTGAGGGTGGGCCCCAGATATCTGTGATTTAAGAAACCTTCTGGGTAATTCTGATGCACATTACAGTTTGAGATCTACTGCTCTAAACTATACTTTCGTCCTTTATGAAATAGTAGTAGTGATAGTAATTAACATCTGCCTTGTGGATTATAGGGGGGATTACATGAGCTAATTTGAGTCTTTGGCACAGTGAATGGCATAAAGTAAGCATTTAATAAGTGGTAGCTGGCATCATCATCTCTGAACTTGTCCAGGATCACTGTGCAGGGCCTGTGTAGTCTTTATCTGTCCGGCATCACACTCCTCTCAGGGCAGACTGTCTCCTGCCTGTGGGTTTGGTGGGGCTCCAAGCATCATTTCCTACTCACCCACCCTCTGTCATGGTGTGACCAAAGCATGCACAGTCCAGTGCTTGTTGTCTGGGGATTTTGCTCTTAAGCAGAGCCTCAGGGAGTGGCTAGATCAGGGGTTAAACCCTAGTCATTCCATGACACTCCAGCCCTGTGCTTCTCAACTTTTAATCTGCTCAAAACTTACCCAAAGATCCTATTAAAGTGCAAATTCTGATTCAGAAGGTCCAGGGGGTTCTGAGAATCTGCATTTCTAACAAGCTTCCTGGTGATGGTGATGCGGGTATTGCCGGTTTGTGGACCACACTTGGAGTAGCATCCCTAGAACAGTGGTTCTCATTTTTAGCCTCACATTAGAATCATTGGGACATCTTTGAAGTGAGAAGATAGCCCCACCCATAATAATTAAATCCCAGTTTCTGAGGGTGAGGTGTCTGTGTCAGTGGTTTTAAAAAGTCTCTAGTTGATTCCTACCTGCAGCAAGGATTGAGAACCACCACTGTAGAGAGATGGTCCAGGTGTTTCTGGCAGGGAGAGCCCTGGGACCTCCTTAGGTGTGGGTACCGTATTCTTTCTTTGATGCTGTGAGTTCCCCCCTTTAAATTTTTGTTTGATTTTACTTCTGTTCCTTGCAACCAAAGAAGCTTAACTGATAGAGCCCCAGAAATAAGAAGCAGACTCAAGGCTAGTATTCATTTTCTCTGGCCTTTCAATTTGCAGATCTTTCTGCAACACTACCAGCTTCTCTGGGGTGGGGTTTTGATTTGGTTGGGATAGTGCCATAGGGATATAAAATGTCTCCTCTTCTCTCTGTCCCCTTCAAGACCCACCTGGCGGGGTGGGGAGACTGCTTCTCTCTAGGACTGCTTTGCTCTTTTCTCAGTGCTAGGTCTGGATTCTGTGGGTGAGAGCTTCACCAGTGTTGACAAGGAACACCAGCTGACAGGAGTATGAACGAGGCTGCACACCTGTCAGGTGGCGATATGAAAACTGATGGTCTGTCCCAGGCAGGGTGATCAGCAGCCGGTATAGTGTCCTCTTCCTGTCTGTAGCATGACACACAGCCACTTGGGCTTCTCCAGGAGGTGACGGTTCCCTGAGCTGATTACATCTACCTCGTGGAGCTAATATTCTCCCACTCCAAATGGACTTGCTTTAACCCAGACCAGCTGACCGTGATCTCCTGGAGACAGCGTTGCCAGGGAGACGCAGATGCAAAACAGGTGTCCAGGATGCCTTGGCTATAACTCTGCCTGGAGGTCCAGATGTCTGACTCGTATCCTAGTCTCTCCACTTGGGAGATGTCCTCACCTCTGAATTCGGTGGGGCCCTCATAAGCAGAGCTGATGCTCGCTGACATTCACCAGGGTCGAAACATTTCCATACCACAGTATATAGCTGCTTCTCTTTCTGCCAGCCATGCCTCCCACCTCCTCATGGTCCAGCATCTAAAGAGTTAATGCCTGTTCCAGCAGAGGGGGCTCCAGGGCCTGCTCCCACTCCTAATTGCGATCCTCAGCACCCCTGCCACAGCATTGTTACATGTGAGATACCACCCTGCCCCAGAAGCTGATCCTTAAGGCCAGAAGTACCAGGGACACAGGAGCAGATGGAGGGTGAGTACGGCAAGGTCAGCCTCGACAGATCCGAAACTAAGAAGGGCTATAGGTGCTTGCCTTTCATGGGTGGGGGCTGGATTGGGAGGAGAGCTGGAGCAAGAGAGCTTTGCTTTTCATTTCAAATCTCTTTTTTTTTTTTTCCCCTGGTACGCGGGCCTCTCACTGTTGTGGCCTCTCCCGTTGCGGAGCACAGGCTCCGGATGTGCAGGCTTAGCGGCCATGGCTCACGGGCCCAGCCGCCCCCCGGCATGTGGGATCTTCCCGGACCAGGGCACGAACCTGTCCCCTGCATTGGCAGGCGGACTCTCAACCACTGCGCTACCAGGGAAGCCCTCAAATCTTTTTTATCACATGATTGTATGCTTTCAAAAAATTTTTTTTAAAAATTTCTTGAAAAAACCAGAAGTGAAAATAATTCCTCTACAGCTATGGACATAACAATTAACAATAATTTTTAATGCTATATACTAATTTCTATCAATGTACAAGGTTCTTTACATGTCACCGAATTCACTTCTAATTCTCACAACAGCCTAGGGTGACCCAAGTCTTGGCTTGCTCAGGACTTTCCTGTCTTTAGCACTGAAAGTACCGTGTCCCTGGAACCTCCCCAGGTCCAGGCAAGCCCAATGGGATAGCCAGTCACCCCACTACAACCCCCAAAGCCAAGTGTGTTTTACCTGAGGGGGAAACTGATGCTCCCAGAGCTTCTGTAACTTGCATAATGATCACACAGCTAGTTGGTAGTAGACACAGTTAGTTAAGGGTCACACAGCTGGTTTGTGGTAGACGCAGTTAAGAGTCATACTACTAGTTAGTTGTGGACACAATTAAGAGTCATACTGCTAGTTAGTGGTAGACAGAGTTAAAGGGCATAATACTAATTTAGTGGTAGAGCTTGGATTTGAACAAGGCACTTCCGATTCTGAACCCTGTGCTCTATTTGTTACACTACATCATGTGGCGCCTTAGAGCTGAAAAGACTTTAGGGTCTACCTTTGTTTGTAGACAGGGAACCTTGGCCCCAGAGTGGCGAAACGACCTACCCAAAGTCACACCATGAGTTAATTTTGTGCTTTGAAGGGACCAGTGGACTGGAAGTTAGGGGAGATTTATGCCACGGCAGGGACCCATTAGGAGGCCTGCCAGTTGGCTTTGAGAAGAGCGTGTCTCACATCTCACACCTCGCTGGAGCAGAATTGGCACTGGCAAGGCTGGTATCTGGGGCCAAGGGCCTGTGCCCAGGGCTGGGGCCCGGTTGGAGCAGGGAGGCTGCTTCACTTTATAATTTACATACACGACAGCAACAGCCTGGGGGAAAATAACCCAAACAAACTCTCAAAGTTGTTTTGGACTTAATCCCAGGATCAGAAGCAGCTCGGTAAGATAAATAAGATAAAGCTGGTGTGCCTCTAAGGTTGAGCGATCATATCACTATTGCATTTGAAATATTCATGAGGGGAAGGGAGGTATGAGAAACAGCTACAGAAACATATTCTGGTTTGAAAAGGCAGAATTCAAAGGCATGAAAAATGAATCAGGGGAAATTAATGTTGGGGCAAAGGGGGAGGAGGTGGGCTGGTGGGGGGGACAATTATTGCCCAGAAGGAGTGAGGAAGGAGACGTGGAGGAGATGTTTCAGACTGGGTTGTGATCAGAATTCTCTCCTCTGCCTGGAATATTTGAAATGTCAGTCGTCTCATATATCAATTGAAGTCAACACTTGGTCGCAAAATGGATGGTTCTGGCAAGAATTAAAAAGCAGGGTGTGGGTTGAGGGGGATGAGATGGGGAGGGAGAGATGGAGAAAAATCAGCAAAGTGAACTAACTCCTGTAAATTATGGACGAGTTTCTGATCTCTGGAACAGGGCTCGGTAGAGGAACAAAATGACAAGAGACAGGAATGTCAAAACCTGGCTCTGCCAAAAATGTCCGCGATTGCTTGCACAGCTCTGAGCCTCAGCCTCTCCCTTTGAAAGCCAGGGCTTGGGCTGGATGCCCTCCTAGGTCACTTCACTCCAGAATTTAGGGGCTCTGATTTTCTGATGTACTTAGAAATCAAGGATAACTTATGGCAAAGTGGTCGTGTGCACATCAGCGGATGGTAGGACACAGTGCTTTTTGGTAATGGTGGCTGTTGACAGAGCCACTTGTCTACACCATGTCAGTGAGTTCAGTGGGGTTTGGCCTCTTTTAAAGGCAAGTCCTTGGAATGTTGACGGATGCAGTGGTCCTGGAGAGAGATCTGGCACTAAAACAAATGATGTCTGCATATCCTCTGTGGTCCTGGACCAGCAGCATCAGCATCACTTAGGAGCTTATTAGAAATGTAAGTTCTCTTGTCTCATTCCAGACCTCCTGAGTCAGAATCTGCCTTTTAACAAGATCCCTGGGTGAGTCATGTGCATGGTAAAGTCTGAGTGGCACTGACCCAAGACAGAGCAATTCTGCTTCTGGATTTATACCCCAGAGAAAGTTTCACCCCTGAATGTTCAAGTAAGTGGGTTTGTGGCAGTGGGGACTTGGAAGCAATGGAGATACCCACCAGAGGGGGAATAGATAAGTATGACATGGCGGATGAGCTCTGTGGAATACTACCAGGTAGCAGATAGAAGAATATATCTGATTTATGCACAGCAATATGTATAGATCTTAAAAAGAAAGTACTGAGAGAAAAACATAAGGAACGGAATCAGTTCTACAGCATGACACATTTATTGGTTAAAAATGCATTACACACAAACCAGCACAATATGTTTAAAGCTCCATGAGGGCAGAGACTTTTGTCCTTTTTTTCACGACTGTATACCTGGCATACAGTTAGCACTCAACATTTGATGAACAGGTGCACTTTACAAGTATATGAACTCATTCAAGGGAAAAGAAATACATACAGTGAGAGAGGATTTTGTTCTCTATGATGGCGCTATGCCAGCAACTAAGGAGTAATCCCTTCAACCTTTTGCCTCTGGGGTGGAATAGAAGCTCAGGCTCATGTGAGAAGGATGCTGGCCAGGCTGGGCTCCATTCGCAGGGTTTGTCCCACCCAGCAGTCACTTGGCTGCCAGCCTCTGGCCCATCCCATGTCCCATCTGCTCATCTCTTGGCTTGCCATCTTCCTGCTTTATCACTAAGGCTTTAGTCTGTTTGTTCCTATAGAAACAGACTCTCCAAAGAATCTGATGTGTGCATCGCCTCACTTATCCTCACAACACTGCCTGGACCAGTGATTCTCAACTGGGGACAATTTTGCCCCCCGGGAGACATTTAGCAATGCCTGGAGACACTTTTGATTGCCATGACTTGGTGGGGGTAGTGCTCCTGGTGTCTAGTGTGTAGAGGTCAAGGATGCTTCTAAACATCCTACAATGCACAGGACGCCCCTACAGCAGAGAATGATAGGGTCCAAAATATCAACAGTGTCGAGGACCTCTGCCCTATAGGTCAGGGGCTCTGCTAGCTCCATTTTCACAGGAGAGGAGATGTGGAGAGGTTGGGTAAGTCATCCCAAGGTCCCGTAGCTGGTGAGCAATGAGCTAGGATGTAAACCAAGTGAGGCTGGCCCCAGAGCCCTTGCTCATACCACACTGTACATGACTGCTTCTCAGAAATGGAAAACCCAAACAGAGATGCAACAGCTTTTTACTCCTTCACTCAGTTATGCTACAACAAAGGGTGACCAGCTGTCCCAGTTTGCCTAGCACTGAGCAGGTTCCCAGGATGTGAGACTTTTTGTGCTCAAGCTGGGATGGATGGTCACCCTAGTACAACCCAGACTCTGTAAGCATCTGAGCTTGAGGCTTGGTCACCATAATTAATCTGTTGCATTCATACCATGTGGTAATCACTATTGATATAGGGACCCAACCTCAGTCCCAGGTTCACATAGTCTCAAGGCCAACTTTCTTCATGTACTGAAAATATTCATCTGTTAGGTCCTTGAGTTAAGTCAGCAAGCCTCCAGGTAGATCAAAATTTATCCTTGGAGGATTTTTAAGGTTTGTTGGAGAAGCAGATCAGTTGGGGATAGTGTGGTAGAGGAAAAATTCCCACGGTTTGATGGCAAGGTCAGAGTTCCCATTGCCTAACCTGTCTGGGGCTCAGTGTCCTCATTTGCAAATTGAGTCGATAACAGGAGCCACGGTTATGAGTATTACCTGTACCAGGTACTGTGCTTTCAAGGTGTTTGCACATAAGGTGTTATAAGGTTATCTCATTTAATCTTCAGCGCTGGGAGTGGGTAGCTCCTTGGATTAAGTGGTGAGCCCAAGGAGCCAGTGAGTGATGGAGTCAGGACGCAAACCCAGATTATCTCACTCCAAAGACCACACTTTTACAGCTATGTAACATCTCCCGGGGCTGGTTCTGAGGAGATGGGAAAACATGCCAGTTAGAGTGAAAAACAGGAGGTGGCCTCAAGGGCACGCGCATTCAGTGTGTTTGCAAAGGCATGTGTGTTTCTCAACTGCCTAAGACCCCTGCAGCATCCCTGGCTCCCCAGCACCTACAGAAAGGGTCCCTGTCAGCTGACCTCACCCTCCAGCACCTGAACACCTCTCTTGCTCGCTGCCCACAACAGTGTGTGTTTGATGTGATCAGTGGATTTGAAGTATGGCTCAGGCCCCAGGAGCCTTCTTGTTTCATGGGGAAGCAGAGCTCCAGTCTCTCAGCAGCAGCTGGCCTGTCTGTTCTCGACCCTACTGTATGAGTCTGGCTTGAGCTGCAGGATTTGTGTGTCAGCTTCAAAAGTGCCTGAGGCTGTGTCCACATGGTGAAGGTCCTTGATATGTTGCTGTGGTTTGCTGAGACTTCCAAGGCCAGGGGTCTGCTGGGGAGTCGACAGGCTGATTTCCTTCTTGTTTGCAGCCGAGTGCCACATTCTTACACGCTAATCATTCCGAGAATAGTGGTGGTTGCTGTTTTTGTGAGCACTTATTCTGTGCCAGATGTCATGCAGATAATTTCCCACGGAATGCTTCCCTCCTCTTCCTGGGCTGCTGGTTCTCCTTACGCTGCTTTACTTTTCCTTCTTTCCAGAGCTAGGAACTGTATTCCAAAAACCTAGAAAAGGGTCTGACAAATGTCATTACTCAATATCTGTTGAATGAATAAATGAGTGAGTGCTAGGCTCTATGTTAAGCCCATTGTGTGCATTATTTCACTTAAATCTCATGATAATTCTATGAGATAGTCATGATTTTTGTCCCCATGTTACAAAAAAGAAACTGTTCTCAGGTCAAGTAGTTTCCCCTCAAACACACAGCCAATAAGTGTCAGAGCAAGAATGCAAACCTAATTCTTTCTCCAAATCCTACACCATTGTCCAATACTAGCACCCATATGTAGAGGTATATTTTTAGTATTTACACACTTATATTTCCATGCCACACATCCACAGATACGTATCCTATATAATATGTACATGTGTAATATGTACACGTAAACATGTGTAAGTGTATCAGATGACTGATCAGTGTATCAGTCATCTATAGTTGTGTAACAAGCACCACAAAAACAGTAGGTAATAAAAATAAGCATTTATTTCTTGTGCATAGGTCTGTGGTTTGGCTGGGGAGACTCTGCTTTAGGCTGTAGGTTGCATTTAAGTCTGATCCCTACATTTTCTTCTGAGGCCCAAGCTGGAGAGGCAGTGGTTTCCTGGTGAAAGTTGGCAACTTCCGATGGGTGAGCAGAAGTAATTGATGCTTTTTAAGGCCTAAGCTGAAAACTGGTCCTCTGTCACTTCTGCCCACATTCCACTGGCCAAAGCAAGCCTAACATTAATGGAGCAGGGAATTATATTCCTCCCATGGTAGAGGGAATGGGGCGGAGTAAATATTTGCTGAACAATAACACACACCTACATATTGTATTTTCGTTATATATGGATATGTCTGGATTTTTTGCTCCCATGAAGCCAACTTATGTGAAGAGCTCTATTATGCTCTTCAGTTTTCCTGGGAATTAATTTCCTTGTTTGAAAAATGGGATACAAATGACTAGCTTCTGTTCAGAATTAACTTTTGCTATTTATCTGAGCTAAGCTAACACACACTCGAGCTCCCATGTGTAATAAAGCGACGTGGACAGGGTCTTGAGCTCTGTGGCCATATTTCCTGGCTTTTTGTGATGACCTGGGTGACCTTGGAGAAGCCTCTCTGAGCCTCGGGTTTCTTTTCTGTGAAATGGTGTTGGAACAAGCACCTACTGCACAGAGCACTGGGAGGATTAAGTAAGAGGATGCGTGTAAAATCTTAGCACAGTGCCTGGCTCTGGAAGGCACCCAATAAATATTAGCTATTGTTATTAATAGTAATACTGTTCTTGCAACTAAAACAGCACAGTATTCTATTGCTGCTCAAGGCTATCATCTCACCTTGTCCTCGGCTGGTTTCCAGAACTAATGTTCCTCTGACCCAGTGCCTTTCCCAATTATGAGCACACTCTTTCCTTCTAGACTTGGCCTTGGGGTTTGGTCTTCCTGCTTGGCTTAAGACTCCTTCCCTACAGAAATGTTCAGACTTATCTTACCGATTTGTGCCTTCTCTGCCTGGTCAGACACTTTGAGCACAGCACTGGCCCCAGTCTGGTACTCCAAGTTCATTGGAGCATCACAGGCTGATTGTGAAATTTCAGCGAGAGAATGGGTTATGGGGGAACCTTCAGATGCCCATAGGCAGCAGCTCAGATGTTTGTGAGCTGGAGTGTGGGATTCTTTTTACCTGAAGTCCTCCGGGAGTTGTCAAGCTTCCAGTCTTTGCAGTTTAGGCAGTCTGTTTGTAATGGTCTCAAGAAAATCCATTCTGCCTACAAATGTGGTGACCTTTAATTTTTTTTTCAGAATTTTCCAAGATGCACATTGACTCTTCCTGTCAGCGTGGAAGGCTCTAATGCCGCCTGGGGCATTTAGATTGCATTTGCCAATCGCTGACTGCTGTAGCCAATTTGTTCCTGATCTCAGGGTCAATTTTGAATAATTTTAGCTGGGCTAAGTCTCTTGCACTGAATAACTTAGAAACTATTAAGGCAGAAGCAGGAGTGGATATGGGTCTGTATCTCTTTTGTAGATGTTCTTTCCCAGCTCTTACATTCATGGATGTGGTGACATCAAACAAGAGAGGAGTGGACATGTACTGGGTACCTCGATATGCCAGACATCGTGCTGGGCACTTTACATGTGCTAGTTGTTTAATCTACCTTGTGAGGTGAACCTGATGATCTCTAGGATACAGATGAAGAAACTGAGGCTACTGGCCAGCAGGGCTGGGACTGGATCTGATTCCAAAGCTCAAGTTCTGCCTTCATTAGTGTACAGCACCCATCAGAATACAGCAGGTGCGCTGGGATCTGCTGCCTCCCCTTCTGTTGCCTTCTTCTTTGGATCAGCCCCTCTAGGCCTGTCACCCTGGTGGGGGCTCCGTGCCGGGCATGGGGCTGGCATCACAACTGTTCCTTGATCTCACCATGCAGTCCTATAGAAGTGACCTGGTGCAGGCTGGTGGTTTCACACGTGGCCTTTGGAGTGGGTACACCCAGATCTGAATCCTTGTGAGGTGTGTGACAGGTTGGGCTCCTTTGAAGCCTGAAACATGGATTTGGGTGGGTGTGGTTTACTGTGGGAGGGCTCTTGGGGAAGGGAGGTGAGGGAAGGAGGATGGGGAAGGAGAAAGAGCCCAGGGCTATGGCCTGAATATTTGTGTCGCTCCCAAATTCATATGTGGAATTCTACCCCCAAGGTGGTATTAGGAGGTGTGGGGCATTTGGGAGGTGATTCAGTCATGAGGATGGAGCCCTCATATTGGGATTAGTGCTCTAATAGAAGAGACCCCAGAGATCTCCTTTGTCCCTTCCTCTGTGTGAGGACACAGCTAGAAGACGGCCATCTATGAACCAGATGTTGCAGGAAGGGGGACCCCTTCCAGGACCCAAGAGTGGGCTCTTGTCTAACACTCGGAAATGAATTGTCTGAGGAGACACATGGGCTGACAAAGCAAGAGACTTTATTGGGAATGGGCGCCCGAGTGGAGAGCAGCAGGTAAGGGAACCCAGGAGAACTGCTCTGCCATGTGGCTCACAGTCTCAGATTTTATGGTGATGGGGTTAGTTTCCAGGTTGTCTCTGGCCGATCATCTTTCTTGGCCAGTAGTTGGTCTGACTCAGGGTCCTTCCTGGTGGCGTGCATATCACTCAGCCAAGATGCATTCCAGCGTGAGGGTTTCTGGGAGGTTGGTCATCTCCTCCCTCCCTCCTCCTTTCGGACCCTCCTGAATTCTCCCGGCTAGTTTTTGATGGGAGCGCCACATTCTTTATCGGGACCTCCTCTTGTGAGACACCTCAGGCAAGCAGTTATCATCATCGTGCCTGGCCAAGGCTGGCGGTTTCGGTCAGCGGTCCCCTAACACAGAGAGCCGGGTCTCACCAGACACTGAGTCTGCTGGCTCTTGGATCTTGGACTTCCCAGCCTCCAGAACTGTGAGCAATAAATTTCTGTTGTTTATAAGCCACCCAGTCTATGATATCCTGTTATAGCAGCCTGAACAGACTAAGACACTGGATACGGAGACTGAGACACTGTGAAATGACATATCTTGACCGAGGTCACACAGATTATAAGTGGCAGGGCTAGGATTCCAATTCAGTCTGTCAAGTCCTAGAGCCCCCAAGTGAGCTGTCCTTGCAGACCGACTGTTTTGATCATGGGACATCTGTTTTTTGTCACTCCCAATTCCTTGAATTCGCCATTTTGTCTCTCGTCTCTTAGCTTTTGCAAATTGTATTTTCTGTGCTGGAAATACTTCTCCCCCCTTTTGCCTGATCTCCTCTGGTTCATCCTTTGAGTCTGAGCTTAGGTTTGGCCTCTTCCAGGAAGTCCTCCAGGTGATCTCCTCCCACTTGTACCTTCCCCAATCAAAGCATCTATTAGGATATATTGGAATCACCTGGCCACTCATCTGTCTCTCTCACTAGACTGTGGGTCCAAAGGGGTGGAGATTTTACCTGTCTTATTTATCATTATAACCCCAGACCCTAGCATTTTGTCTGGCACATAGGAGTACTTGATAAATACTTACTTGATTAAAGGAGCACTCTAGACTCAGAACTGAGTACATTGGAGGCTTATAGGAGTTATTGTTCTGTTGAATTAAAACTACATGGACTAGGGACTTCCCTGGCAGTCCAGTGGTTAAGACTCTGTGCTTAGATCCCACATGCTGCACCACTCAGCCAAAAAAACAAACAAAACAAAACACACACACACACACATACAAACCAACCTGCATGGACTAAATGCTTTCTGGGAAGGTTTTAAAACCAAGTCTACAGGCCTGCCTGGCTAGAGCCTGTCAAGTCTATGGACAGAGCCCCCCATCCATAGAACCAACCCCCTTCCCTGGGAAGTTCCAGGAATTAAAATAAGGTTCTGGTGTAGTAGCCAAGAGTTCTTCAGAGACTCTTCTGACATTTTTATTTAATCACTGCTCAATTCATTTATTTAAAGTAATGAATTATTTTCTTTTCATTATGAATATAAGAGAATCACATTGCTGCAAATTTGGGAAACAGAAAAGAAACCCACCCATTATCATTTGGTATGTACATTTATTGGGAGTTTTCCCATTCCCCATATATATGTTTTCTTTCTTTCTTTCTTTTATTTTTATTCTTTTCTTTCTTTCTTTCTTTTTGTTTAGTGGTATGTGGGCCTCTCAATGTTGTGGCCTCTCCCATTGCAGAACACAGGCTCCGGACATGCAGGCTCAGCAGCCATGGCTCACGGGCCCAGCCACTCTGCGGTGTGTGGGATCTTCCCGGACCGGGGCACAAACCCATGTCCCCTGCATTGGCAGGTGGACTCTCAACCACTGCACCACCAGGGAAGCCCTGTTTCTTTTTTAATTAAATGTACTTACAACCATACTAGGAATATAGTTTTCCATCCTGTTCTGTTACTTTTTTTTTTTCACTTAGCAAAATGAGATTTTTCCAAGTTTAATTACATAGTTTTAAAAATAACCGTCTTTTTTCCTACTTTTTCCCCTTTTAAATTTTTTATCAAAGTAATATGTGCACATAGTAAAAAGTGAAAGAACATAAGGGCCTCTAATGAAAGCAGCAGTTCGTGACCCCTTCTCTCCTCTCTCCCCTCCCCAAATCCTATTTCCAAGAGGCAACTCCTTGAAATGTTGTTTCCATTTTTAGATCTTCTGGTATTTATCTCTATAACTCCAAATAAGATGCTTATACAGCTGTTTCTTGATTTATCAATTTAAGACATTTTCTATTGACTCTCTGCCATAGAAGATGAGGATTCGGCTTACTGACATTGTCCCTACCCTCCTCGTCTCTCCCTCCACATTTTTTTACTTGAAGAAAGTAATAAAATGCAATGCACATGGCAAATCATGCCAACAGGGTGAAAGGAACCCTCCTGCAATGCTTCAGTCTTTACCTCCCCCTGTTCCCAGTTTCTTATGTGTTTGTGTCTGGAGATCAGAAGATGGCTGCAAACTTTCTGACATTCTACCATGGAGAAGCGGGCTCTATCTCCCCTCCCTGTGAACCTCTGCTGGCCTGTGACTGCTTTGACCAATAGAACACCATAGAAATGGTGCCATATTGGTTCTGGTCCTCACCTTTAAGTGGTTGGGTACTTTCTGCTTCCAGTCTCTTGGAACTCTTGGTCTTAAAGTCCTGAGTCACTGTGTAAGGAGTCCAATCGATGACCCTGCTGGAGTGACACGTGGGGAGACCCTGAGATGACACGGAGAGGGAGAGGGGTCCCCTGAGACCAGCTTCCAGCTGTCCCCAGCACAACACCCGGCCTGTCACTGAAGCTGTTTGGAGCCTTCAGAGCAGCCCAGAAGTCAGCTGAATGCCAATGAGGGACCCCAGTGGGTACCACGTGGAGCATAATTGCCAAGCTGCTTGAATTCCTGACCCTAAAAATTGTGCGCTGTAACAACCATGGTTGTTGTTTTAAGCCAGTAAGTTTTGAGATTAAGCAGAGCAGCATCCTTCCAGAGATAGTCCATGAGTCACAGATTTTGGGAGGTATCCTCTCCACCTATCAACAGAGCCCAATAGAAAGTGTATACACTATTGATTTATTGGGCTAAGTAATCAGTGGGCTAAAGAAGGAGGAATGAGGAAAAATGGAAGTGAGGCAGGAAAGGAGAGAAAGCAAATGCCAGGTGGTGCGTATCATGGACTGGCCACGGCTTTACAGAAACACAGCCTGTCCCATGGGCCACCTCTGGAGACGTTCTGTAGAATCACTGCATCTCAGGACTGTCTGTAGTGAGGTAGGAAGGGCAAGTCCTTTATCTGCCAGCTCCCTCCTGCCTCCTGTCTTTTATTAGTGAAAGTTTGCCTCACCATGTTTTATCCCCCAGCCCCTCCTAGCAGCTACTGGGGAGTCCAGAACCTCTGGGAACTGGTGGGCGTGATCGAGGCCAGCTCTTGCCCCCACTCTGGGTAGACTGAGTAATTTTTGATTGGATGCCAGACTTTGTGAATTTTACCTTGTGTTGGCTGCTGACTAATTTTGTGCCTCGATGCTGAGGATGCAGCATTGAACAAAACAAAGATCCCTGCCTTTGCTGAACTTTCATATTAGTGTGGGAAGACAATCAGGAAACAATAAGCATAATTCATGTTTGCTAATATTATTGTTACATTCGAATCTTTATGAATACCTGCCCCAAACAGCTGTTATTTTTAGTGGTTGCATATTTGATTGAATGGTTTTATCACTGTTTAATGATGCATTTCCCTATTGGTGGTTAATCACATTACTTTCTCCAGTTGGAACCATCTAGAAGCTCAGAGGCTTAAGCTTCAAAGTTCAACAAACAGAAGTTGAGAGTTCATTCTGAAGTCCATTGGGGAGCAGCCACTCCTATACTTGGAACTAAAGATTGATCTCCCTTGTCCTGTGAACTGGAATTGCCGTGGATTGGATGGTCCTACCTGGTGTGCCCCTGGCCAGCAAAAGAGATGATGGGGGATTTTAAGATGGCAGGAAGGACCTTACACACCCCCTTCTACAGTCTTCAGCTCTTTGGCTACACCTGTAGCCCAATATCTAATCAGTCACCCAGACCTAGGGTCAAGGTCTTAAATATCTCTTGAGTCTATATTTTCCCCTCTGTTCCAGTGCCTTGGTCTTCATTTGGGCTTCTGTTACTTTTTGCCTGTTGGTTTTGAATTCTTGTCTCCTACTCCATTGATCTCCAGTTTCCAGTAATAATTATGTTATTTGCATTGGAGGATGTGGCAGATGCTGTTGGTACCTTGCCCACACCCACCGGTACTCACTGTTCCTACCGCAAGCACCTGCAACAATGCCTGGGGCTTCCTTGGGCAAGGAAGTGCAGAGAAATGCACACTCAGGGGAGGGTGGTTGTCCCACCTTCCTCACCTTTAAGATGAGGGCTGCTCTGTGCTGGCTCCCAGAAGTCCCCCATGGGACTGAGCTCCACTTATCTATATTAACTTGCTCAATGCACACGGATTGGCCTCTTCCCTTTCCCTGTCTCACTTCTCCACTATCTTACCAGTGTTTTCTGGAATTGCTTCCAGATAAACCGCATGCCTTCAACCCTTCTCTTAGGATCTGCTTCTGGGGAAACCCACCTAAGGCAATGAAGAATACCAGGAGCCATGAGGATATATTTATATATATAACACAGGGGAATCCTACCTAGTGTTGATGAGCGGTGAAGCGAGACTTCCCTGAGCAATGTCTTCTAAGGTGAGACCTGAAGGATGAGCAGGAATTAGCTAAGCAAATTAGCAGGCATGGGGAGAATAGCGGGAGAATGTTCCAGGCCTAGGGAATAGCATGTGTGAAGGTCCTGGGGCAGGAATGCTAGCATGGCCAGAGTGCAGAGAGGGAGGCACAGTGCGGCAGCCATGTGGGGATGATCTATGTCTGAAAGGTGAAGTTGGGTCCCTGCCTTTACATCTCTTTCCGCTTCATTTTAGTTCTTTGTCTGTATACTTTTGTGAATCTCACTATGGTCTGGCTTCATTTAAATGCATCTGAAATAAAATCTCTAATGTTACTAGTGTTGTCAGATGCAAAAGCCTCACTTGTCTTTGGTTCCTTTTCACAGACCGCTGTCTGTGAATTTCAGGGGAGGATATGAGGATTTTGATTGGCTTTTTTTGGTATGACCACATTATGTTAATTTCCCCATTGTCTTAGGGTATGAGAACATAAAAGCAATAACTCATTTATACTAAGACTGAATGTGCAGAGAGGTTGTCATGGAAACCAGGGGAAATATTCACATTGGCTTGAGTAAATTGAATAACCCCTGTTAAAAGATTGAACACATCGCTTATTTACCCAATTGTGTTGTATGCAGAAGAGATAAGAAAATCAACGTGATAAATGAGAGTTTTGGGGGGCGGGGACGAGGTGAGGATGAAGAGGGTGATTGAATACTTGGGATGTGTTATTTTTATTTAAATAGTTATTCCCCTTCTCCTTCCAAAGGCTGTATTTTTGTTGCTAAATGGGAGTGGGGTCCTGGGGTGGTAGGGGAAGGGTCCAGAGGAAGTGAATGTGAAGTTGCCCCCCGGAAAGATAAGCTTAGGGTGTTCCATGACTCTGGATGCCAGAGCCCTGGGCGTATTTCCCCCTCGGAGCCTCCTCTGAAGTCTTGGTTGGAGTGGTTGAAGGGACATGAGCATTTTCAGCATTTCCCCCTTTGCTTTTGGCCGGGTTGTTTATTGTGTCTCAAGCTGATTAAAAAAATATACTAGTTCTTTGGCTTTTTATTTTTTAAAGCAAATGCTTCAACTTTTCCCAAATAACTCCTTAAAAAACGGACGTGGAAGTCAGGCGAGGAAGTCGAGTTGGGGACACACTCATTCTGGATTGTAGTGGCAGGAAGCCCTCTGAGCCCAGGGCACAGCCTCCTGAATGTGGTTATAGACCAAGGGGGCTTCAGTACCAGCCCCTCTGAGGGTTGTGTCGGGCCAGCGTGGAGAGCAGTCCTGGGCTCTGGAAGGCACTGCCAGCGGTTCTTCAGGGCCACCTTGATGTTGCACCTGTACGTCTCATTCTGGGAGATGCTTTTAAGAGGCAGGTTTCTCATCAGCAACTTCCACCCCAAGCACCACAGTCCTGCCTCCTCGTGATGTCTCTTCCCCCTCACAGTCTGCCCTGCCACCATTTCCAGGAGTAGATAATTCAGAGCCTGTTGTGGTGGGTTGATTGCAAAATATGCCCCAATGATTTCCCTGCCTGGATCTACACTGTCTTTGTTCAGGCTGCTATAACAAATTACCATAGACTGGGTAGCTTATAAGCAACAGAAATTTATTTCTTAACTGTTCTAGAGGCTGGAAGTCCCAGACCAGGGCGCCAGCATAGCTGAGTTCTGGTGAGGACCCTCTTCTGGGTTCTAGACAGCTGACTTCTCGCTGTGTCCTCACATGGTGGAAAGAGGGTGAGAGAGTTCTCTGGGGTCAGGTTTTTCATTTATTTATGTATATATTTCAATAAAATTATATATGTTTAAGGTGTGCAACAGGATTTGATATATATACATAGTGAAGTAATTAATATAGCCAAGGTAATTAACCATCTCCTAACATAACTACTATTTTTTTTTCTTTTTTCGGTGTGTGTGTGTGTGTGTGTGTGTGTGTGTGTGTAGTGAGAGCACCTGAAATCTGACCTCTTAGAAAATTTCCTGTGTTCATTACAGTACTATTAACTATAGTCATCATGCCTGTACCATAGATCTCTAGATTTATTCATCCTACATAACCACAACTTTGTACCTCTTGACCAACATCTCCCCATTTTCCTTGCCTCTCTGGCCCCTAGTATCCAAAATCTTTTGAGAAGGATGACATAAATTAAATTTGATATTCACAAAGTATCCTCCTCTGATATTAGGCCCTTTTGTTGGGTGGGGAAACAGAAGCCCAGAGAAATGAAGTGACTTGCTCAGGGTCATGCAGCTAGGATAGGGCAGAATCAGAACCAGAACTTAGGTCTCCTGGTTCCTCATGAAGTACTTTTTCTTCAGTCCCAGGCAGCCCCTGGAATCCATCTCCCCTGGTGGGGAAGTTCTCCGTACACTGATCTGTTCTGAGTAAACGTTACCAAAACTCCCACAGAAGGCATTTATTGCAGCATCGTTTAATGAGGAAAAAATTGGAAAGACCCTGAATGTCCAACTAAAGAGGAACAGATGGCACTTATGATCCTTTCATACAGTGGAATATTAAGGATTATAAATAATATGCAGGAAGCACAAAAACGTAAGATGGCACATATATCGTAGTATAAAATAGGGAAAGAAAGCAAAATGACAACGATGTACATTAAATGCACTAACAAAAAAAGAAGGAAGCATGCACAAAATAACAGTTGTTTGTAGATAGTATGTCGGTTCAGGTCCTCTAAGAAGCAGAAGGCAAAACAGGGATTAATCATGCAAGAAATTTATTGGAGAAATGCCTGGGGAGGAAAATGGGGAGGGCGCAGGGGTAAGCAGGGAGGACCTTCAGGTCATGATGCAAGTCTGACACCTATGAAAGGAGAAGGAGAAGGAAGGGAAGTTTAGCCTCCTCTGAGAAAGTTTCAGCCAGGCTAATAGGGAGTTCTTGAGACATAAGTTGCCTGTTGGACAAATCCAGCACTGGAATAGAATAGCCTGGTTCTAGTACTCCTGCCATGCTCAACCATTGGCTGGGAAAAGCCCTGGGAAGAGTGGCTTGGCATGAACACCTCAGTGGTCCAGAAGTGCAGTGGCTGGAGACTAATGGTCAGCTCTGCTCTCGAGAGTCGGTTCCTGTGAGGGAAGATCTGAGCAGGGAACCTCCATGGCTGCAGCTGCTGGTGCATTATTATAGCAGAAGCATTTGGTGAAGGCACACAATGGTGGTCTTGAGAAGATTAAGGCTTTGGGCTGACTCTCCCTACCAAATACAGGCTCATCTCATTAGCACCTGTACTTTCCTTTCTTGTGCCCAGAGAAGGTGTGCTGAGTCATTTGAACAGAAGGGGTCTGTCTATCCATCTCCCATGACAGGAAATTGTCACAGCTGCCCCAAAATGAATGGAAGGACTTTGCCAAGTTAATCTTTCCTGATTTACTGCCTGCACCATATCCATTTTGAAAGAGACACTTAGTAGTATTAATGGTCTAATGTTTTTAGGAAGTGATTTTTGGTGAGCATGGCTGCAGGGGAAGGTAATTAAGGTCAGAAAGGGACCTTGAACCCCCTACCTGTGGTTTTGAGGTCCTCCTAAACACTCTGTGGTTCAAAGCTCCACCAAGGAAGGGACTTGCTGACGACTGAATATCCATTACCTAAACCAATGCCTGGCTCTCAGTAAGTACTCAGTACGTTGCTTATTAAATTAAAGGAATGGTTAAAAAGAAAACAAATGATATGTAGAATCTATGCATCTCTAAGTCAGCAAGCATTGGCTGAAGGTTTGTTGAACTTGGTCCTGCTCAGCAGTGTACCTGCCCACCTATTACCTCTCAAAAGGCTTGTGATGTTTAATTTTATGTGTTGACTTGACTGGGCCACGGGGTGACCAGATTAAACATTACTCTAGTGTGTCTGTGAGGGTGTTTCTGATGAGATTACATTTGAATCAGTGGACTCAAATAAAGTAAATCACCTTCCTCATGTGGGTGGACAGCATCCAATCCACTGAGAACCTGAATAGAACAAAAGGCAGAGGAAGGAGGGATCCGCCCCTTCCTGCTTCACTGCTTGAGCTGGGACATCTCATCTTATCTCCTGTCCTTGACTAGGATCTATGCTATCAACTCCCCTGGGTCTCAGGCCTTTGGACTTGGACTGAATTACACCATCCACTTCTCTGGTTGTCCAGCTTGCAGATAGCAGACTGTGGGACTTCTTAGCCTCCATAATCATGTGAGCCAATTCTTCATAATAAATCTCAATCTCCCTCTCTTGAGAGATTATGAGGGATTGTATAATTGTAATATATGTATAATATTGGTTCTAACCTGACTAATACAGGGCTCTAGAAAATTTATTTCATCATGGCCTTCCTCTGGTAACCTATCACCTTTCATTTTCTTTGGGATCTAATATCAACAATTCTTGATCTCCAGCCCACCTTCTTGGCCGTAACTTCTAGAGTTTGGTTGTTTTTCATTTATTCCACCTTCACTGGATTTCAAGATCTCCAAGCATAGTTCCAGGCATTTGGTGTGCAACTCTGAATAAGACAATGTTCAGATCATCTACTGCTGCATAATAAAATGACCCGCTCACATGGTAGCTGGAAATAAATATTTGATCTTATCACTCACGACTGTACTGACTGAGAAGTAGGTGGTTCTCATTTCACATATCTCATGTAGTTGCGGTCAGGTAGTGGCTGGGGCTAGAGTCATCTAAGTCTTGACTGTGTGGACCATATGAGATGGCTCAAACACATGCCTGGCAGTTGATGTTGGCTGTTGGCTAGGAGCTCTCAGTTGGTGGTGTTGCCTGGGGCACCTTCATGTGGCCTCTCCATGCAGTTTGGGTTTCTCAGAACAAAGTGGCTGGGTTCCAAGAGTGAGTGTTCCAAGAGATAGGAAGTAGCAACTGACCATCTTTTAAAACCTGGATCAGAAACTGGAACAGGGTGATTCCCACTCTATTCTATAGGTCAAAGCAATCACAGAATTCATATGATCAAGGGAGAAGAGGTAGATCCTATCTTTTAATAAGAGGAATGTCAAAATGTGTAGCCACTTGAAAATGACCATGGATGGTCTGTACTGTTAAGGAGTGCAGAGTTAATACAGAGATAATGAATACAGTGATAGAGTTAATATAGAGACAGTAGGCTGAACAATGGCCAGCCAACGATATCAGGTTGTAATCCCTAGAACCTGTAAGTGTTACCTTCTGCGAAGGAAGAGTCTTTGCAGATGTGATTAAGTTAAGGATATTGTAATGGGGGGAGATTATTTCAAATTATCTAAGTGGGCCCTAAATCCAATCACAGTGTCCTTATGAGAGGAAGGCAGAGAGAGATTGCACACAGAGAAGGGGAGAAGGCACTATGAAGACAGAGACAGAGACCGGAGTGATGTAGCCACAAGCCAAGGAATGCTCACAGCCGCCAGAAGCTGGAAGAGGCAAGAATCAGGTTCTCCCCTAGGGCCTGTGGTGGGAGCATAGCCCAGCTGCTGCCTCAATTTCAGCTCAGTGAAACTGATTTCAGCCTTCTGACCTCCAGAACTGGGAGAGAATAAATTTCTGTTGTTTTAAGACACTGAGTTTGAGGTAATTTGTTACAGCAGCCTCAGGAAACTAATACATAACCAGACAGTGACAAGAGAGTGTGAAGAGGGTTATAAAAGAGAGAAACACCTAGGGAGAGACCTAACACCCAGTCCAGTGGGGAGAGAAGTGGGCAGGAAACAGTTAAGACCTGAGTCTGAATCCCTAGGAAATATGTGTGGCACAGGACCGGGCGATGAGGGCTGGAGCCACACTTTTCCGTTGGCATCTCAACTCTGCCACACATTAGATGTGTTTTTAATTTGTGGCAAGGTTTCAATGAGTAAATTGAAACTTGTAAATTCTTGGCACATAGCCAGCAGTTTAAAAATGCTAGTTGTTAATTATTGTCATTATTTCCTTTGGGATTTGGTGAAAGATATTGTTCTTCTGGGGTAGAACTTGGCTCCTATTTTAGCCATGATTTATGTCTGCTGCTGGCTATGTTTTTGGGTTATTTCCCTTTCCAGGTAATTACACTGCCAGTTCATTGCCAAGGTGCTCTGCCACTGTCAAGGAGAACCAAACAATTGTCACCCAAGGGCCCAAGGCTTAGGAAATGCTCCTCATCTATTTTCCTAGTAGCCTATGCTTTATCCCTGCAGTGAGTCAAATCCTCAGGAATCTAGGCACCACACCTTCAGGAAATCCTCCTAACAATATTCCCTTGACTTTTTATCTCTTGTAATGAAGTGTGACATATGTACAGTAATAGTAAGTATAAAAATCATAAGTGGATAGCTTGATAAGTTTTTTGCACATGTATAAAACTGTGTAACCACCATCCTGATCTAGAACATCTTAAGCACCCCAGAAAGCTCACTTGAGCCCCTTTCCTGTCAATATCTCTCAAAGAGAACTGCTATTCTAACTTCTTTCACTTAATGAATTTGCCTGTTTCTGAACTGCATATAGATGGAATCATACTTTATGCACTTTTTGGATGTGTGTTTGGCATCTTTTGTTGCAACATGTTTCTGAGATTCATTCATGTTGCTGCACGTGCCCATACTTCATTCTCAGTTGTGTATCATTCCACTGTATAAACAAACCACAGTTGATAGACATTTGGACTGTTTTCACTTTATGGTAATTACAAATAAAGCTACTACAAACATTCTTATGTTAAACCTTATGATGCATGTATGCACTAATTTTGTTATGTATATACCCAGAAGTGAAATTGCTGGGTTACAGGGAATATATTCAGCTTTCATAGATGTAGCCAGTTTTCCAAGGTGCTTATACCAATCTACACTCACCAGCCATGATGCCCTACATCATTGCTGACACTTGATATTGATATCCAACTGACCCAGCACCACTTATTGAAAAGACCATCTTTTATTTTTTTTTAAATATATACACACACATTTATTTTTTCTGAACCATTTAAAAGTAAAGTTGCAGGCATGATCTCCCTTTATCCACAAATACTTCATTGTATATTTCCTAATATAAGGATATTTTCCTGCTTAATCACAGTATGATGATAATATAATACTATTAGCTAACATATAGACCCTATTTAAATTGTGCCAGTAATGTCCTTATAACTAAAGAAGAAAACATTTCGTTTGATCCAGGACTCTGTGTTGCATTTAGTCCGGTCTCTTCAGTCTTCTTTAATCTGGAACAGTTCCTCAGTCTTTGTTCTTTATGACTGACATTTTTGAAGAGTATAGGACAGTTATTTTGTAGCATGTCCCTCAATTTGAGTTTGCCTGTTTCCTTATGATTAGATTCAAGCTGTTTTTGGCATGAGCTACACAGAAGTGATGCTGTGTTATTCTCAATATCAGGGGCATGTGATATTTATGTGTCCTGTTACTGGTTGTGTTAACTTTGACCCTTTGGTTAAGGTTGTTGTGTTAGTTTCCTGTTGCTGCTGTAGCAAATTACCACAAGTTTAGAGGCTTGAAACAGCACAAATTTATGATCTTATAGTTCTGGAGGTCAGAAGTCTGAAATGAGTTTCACTTGGCTAAAATCAAGGTGTCAGCAAGGCTGGTTCCCTCTGGAGGCTCTAGAGCCGCTGCCTTGTGCAGCTTCTTGAGGCTGCCTGCACTCACTGGCTTGTGGTCCCTTCCTCTAAGCCAGCGGCACAGCAGCTTCAAATCTCTCTCTCTGACCTCTGTACCTTTCTTCACATTTCTGACTGGCTCTCCTGCCTCCTTCTTATGATGAGCCCTGTGATTACACTGGGCCCACCTGGATAATCTAGGATAATCTCCGCATCTCAAGATCCTTAATTTAATCACACCTGTAAAGTCCTTTTTGTCACGTAGGGAAACGTACTCACAGGTTTGGGGATTAGGCTGTAGACATCTTTGGGGGGAAAAGACCATCTTTTCTCACTGAATCACGGTGGTGTTTTTGTCACACATTTTCTGGACCTCCTCTTCTGTTCCATTTGTCTACCCTTGTGCCATTTTACTGTCTTAATTATTTTAGCTTTATAATAAATATTGATATTTGGTGGTATGTCTGTAGCTTTGTTTTCCTTCAAGATGGCCTTGGCTATTTTTGGCTGTTATAATACATCTTCATATAATTTTTAGGGTCATTTTGTTGATTTCTCAAAAAAAAAAAAAAACCACCTGCTGGGATTTTGAGTGGGATGGCACTGATTCTATAGATAACTGGGAAGAATTTCTGTCTAAACAATATTGAGTTTTCCAGTTAATGAATTCTCTGTTACTTGTAGCCATTAATTTCAGTCTTCTTTAATTTCTCGCAAAAGTATTTGAACTTCACAGTACCTGACCTGGCTATTATATTAGTTTGTTTTTTGATTAAATGGAAAGATTAATGGATGGACATGAGCTTTATGAACTGTAAAATGCTTTGCTCATTATTAACCAGGGGAAGAACATATTTGTATTTGACTTTAATAAGGGCTCCCCACGTCCCCCTTTCACTTTCTCTGATGGCTCTGAATTGTGTAATCAAGCTATCAAACTATCTAAAGGCTCTAAGATCTCCCCTGAATATCCAAGTCACTCTGGGCCTATTCTGCATGACTCTCATGCATCCTTAGAAAAGGATGACCTTTTCTACTTTATCTTTCTTTCAGAAAGTTGCCATCCATTATTTAAATCCAGGGACCCATGCACTCATTTATTGAGCATGTACTATTGGGGATGTGTTGGTTGTCTACCCAACAGCCATTCCCCCTTCATTGCTGAGAGTGCTGTCATTTTGTTTATGCCAGTTGGCCGTACACCCAGAGAAGACAGGGTCCTTCCTTCCCCTGGCCTCAGGGCATGGACCTCAATTGGCCTAAGCTAGGCATACTCATCTCTTTCTTTTTAGCAGTGACTGGCTTAGCATTGTCATGTGCTCTGTTCTTGGCAATGAGCTGTAAGCATCAGAAAACCCCCAATGCTCTAACGTCATTGAATTAACCTTCCTGGACCACCTATGCCTGGGCTTTTTGTGGAAGATAAAATAAACCTATGTCAGTGTCATTTAAATCATTTTTAGTTCAATTCTCTGTTACATGCAGCCAAAGTACCCTAATCAACTAACTTTTAGTTTGAGTTCTCACTGAAGCAGCCTCTGAGGCAAGGATTTGGGTGGAAATAGTCTATTAGGCTAGGCAAGGTGGGGGGAAAGGAGACAGGCCGGGAAGGGAAGGGAGATGATAAAGGGTTCATTATCAAGTTAGTTACCACTGTGGGGGTCACAGAGTTTAATCTCTCTGGTTAACTCTGGAAAATAGCAAAGAACAGGGATTTGTAGGTTACAGTCCATGGCAAATCTGGCTTGCCACCTGTTTTTGTAAATAAAGTTTTGTTGGAATACATTCACACCAATTCATTTATGTATTGTCCATGGCTCCTTGTGCACTACAACAGCAGAGTTGAGTAGCTGTGAGAGACTGTATGGCCCACTAAGCTTGAAATGTTTACCATCTGGCCCTTTGCATGAGAAGTGTGCCGATCCCAGGGTAGAACATGCACTCTGGATTTACCTCACCTGAGAAGTGGAGGAGCTGGGGTATTTACACACCCCTCCAATCAGTCGCTGGTTGAGTCCTCCCCCCCAGGGGTGTATTAATTCCCCAGTACTTCTGACCTGCCACATGCACAGGCAGAGTGGGCCCTGGCCACCATCAGTGGGTTCTGCTTCAAGCAAAGAGATGTAGATACTTGCTGTTGGCAATTGGGCAGGTGTGGCCCCTAATGGTAAGATCCAGGATGGACTGTGCACTGACAGGGACTGCTCCACCAATGCACATGCATCCAGAGGTGGCTGAGAAATGCTCCTGATCCAGCACCTCATGGTCCCAAGGCGAGGTTGGAAACTGCCAGACATTTTATAACAAAGGAGTGTAACCTGGATGTCAAAAGATCTAGGTAAAATTTACTCTTGCTAATTTCTGCTTACTCAGGGATGGGGGTCTTCTCAGGGTCCCACCTGCCTCTGGCTCTGGTGCTGCCTACACTCTCTCTGTTTCATCCCCCATGAGCCCAAATGCAGAACTTGGCCTCTTCCACAATGCCTACTGGAAAGCTACTCATGTTGTGAGTTCAGGGGACTCTGTTAAAGCCTGGGGCCTCAGGACAGGATGATTTTCTGGCACACACAGGCTTCTAGGTCCTTCTTTTCTCTCTCCAACTCTGCCCCTCCGCCCTTTCCCAAAGGGCTCCAAAACCTTCCCTTTTATTACGCAGGTCATTTCTCTCCAGTTTCCACCTCCAAATTTCCTTTCCTAAATGCTTGTAGGGCCTCTGCAGAGCAAGGCCGGAGAAGTGGAGTAGCTTGATCTTTGATCAAGCTAACAGCAACAACAACAGCAACAAAGGACCCAAAGAAACAAATGAAACTATTTTTTATGTTTTTCCTTCAGACCAAAACATGCATCTTATTGGTAGCATCAGGTGAGGGCCCCCTTTGGAAACATTTTCCTGCACCCTGTGATTCTGACAAATCCTCTAAGCTTCATCTCTTCCTTTGCCAGGTTAGTTTCTGGACTTACACAGTCAAGTGGCTGGAACACATACTTGGTATGCTCTGCTTCTGTTTTGTTTTCTAAAATAGAGACCCCGTATGATGTTAGATCTGTAGAGCATCATGTCAATACACTGGGTCAACTCCTTGGAAGAACTCTCTGTCTTGCTCATGATAGCTAATTAAGTAGGGCATCTAAAGGCAGTCTAGAAAGTTCTTTCATATGAAAATTCCCAAGAGTTTAGGTCTTTGCTTTATTTTTTTCAGGGGGGATAGTAGTTGGAATATAAGTGAAAAGTGATTAATACTGAGAAAAGTGAATCAGGTTCAGAAAATTCTGCAGTGTGCTTGGAAAATCCCACCAGCACAGTATCCACAAGGGGCACTTGGTTCTCCTTTTCCCACAAGGAAAATTCCGTGCAGTTTCATCCTCTATATGCAAGTGGAAAGTTCAGGAATGTGATTTTGAAAAAATTGTTCTTTTTCATTCCTCTCAAATGATCTGACTTTTTTTCTTGGCTCACTTAGAAGTAAAAATGGAAAGGTTAGACAATTTAAATATTTAAAATATTTTTGTATTCATTTCCATGAAGTCTCTTAACCCTCTCAGACTGGTGTCAGGGTTTTGTCTTCTAACTTATCTCGTGTTTCTGCTGTGCATTTAAAATGAAAGATTACTTTTAATTGGAATTTCCTACGTTTTAGAGAGAAATCTCTCTCTTTCTCTCTTTTATTTTTAAGTCACAGAATCAAAGAATGTCTCTTGCAGGCTTTGACATCAAGCTGAATTACTGAAAAACAGTGGGGTTCAGGAGCCTGAGTTTATTTTATTTTATTTGTTATTTTTTCCAGCTTTATTGAGATATCACTGACAAATAACATTGTATACGTTTAAGGTATACAATGTGATGATTTGATATACTGATATCTTGTGAAATGATTATCACAATAATGTTAGTTAACATATCCATCACCTCACATAGTTACCATTTGTGTGTGTATGTGTGTGTGTGGTATGAACATTTACAATCTATTCTCTTAGCAGCTTTCAACTATACAGTACAGTACTGTTAACTCTAATCACCATGCTGTACATTAGATCCCCAGAAGTTATTCATCTTGTAACTGGAAATTTGTACCCTTTGATCAACATCTCCCTAATTTCCCCATCCCCCATCCCCTGGGATGGGGGGGTAACCAACAGACAGTGTCTGTTTCATGAGTTTGAATTTTTTATATTCCACGTATAAGTGACATCATGCAGTATTTGTCCTTCTCTGTCTGACTTATTTCATTTAGCGTAACATCTTCAAGGTCCACCCATGTTGGTGCAGTTGGCAGGATTTCCTTCTTTTTAATGGCTGAATAGTATTTCATCACATATAGATATATTCTTTATCCATTCATTCCTAGATGGACACTTAAGTTGTTTCCATATCTTGGCTTTGTAAATAATGCTGCAGTGAACATGGCCTTGTTTTCATTTCATTCAAGAGCCTGAATTTAAAATAAGCATTGGGACTTCCCTGGTGGCGTAGTGGTCAAGAATTCGCCTGCCAGTGCACGGGACACGGGTTCAAGCCCTGGCCTGGGAAGATGCCACATGCCGCGGAGCAACGAAGCCCATGTGCCACAACTACTGAAGGCTGCACGCCTAAAGCCTGTGATCCACAAGAGAAGCCACTGCAATGAGAAGCCCGCACACCGCAACAAAGAGTAGCCCCTGCTCGCCGCAACTAGAGAAAGCCCTCGCGCAGCAACAAAGACCCAACGCAGCCAAAAATAAATAAATAAAAAATGAATAAAATAAGCACCTCAGGGACTTCCCTGCAGTTAAGAATCCGTGCTCCCAATGCAGGGCGCCCTGGTTCGATTCCTAGTCAGGGAACTAGATCCCACATGCCACTACTGAAAAAAACCCAAGATCCTGCATACTGCAACTAAAGATCCTGCATGCCACAACTAAGACCCAGTGCACCCAAATAAAAAAAAAATAAATAAATAAAATAAGCACCTCAGATAGCACTGGCTACAAAACTTGCAGGGCCTTGAGCCAAATGAAAACATGGGGGGGGGTCCTCGTTAAAAATTATTAGGAATTTCCAGATGCCAGCAGCAGCATGAGGCCCTCTGAGCAGGGGCTGTGTGTAATTGCTGGCCCTGTGAATGAGCTGGCCCTGATTTCAGGAAATTGCTCTGTGATTCAGGTTTTGAAAACCTCTGCCTCAGGTTGTCTGGCTATGACACGGATGTGAATAAAGAGGATATAGCTGGCATTAAGTGTAGAATTTGGTTTTGTTGCTTTGTGTGAATACAACATGGGAGATTTTTTGAATGGCATTTCCCCGACTCTTACTTATGTTGTGTATTTGCACGTTACTATACACAAGTGGTTTTGCCTCACAGGGGACATTTGGCAATATCTGGAGACAATTTTTGTTGTCATAACTGGGGGTGGGGGTGTCATAACTGCTACTGGCATCTAGTGGGTAGAGCCCAGGGGTACCACTAAACTCCTACAGTGCACAGGACAGCCCTCCAATAGAGAATTATCTGGTCCCAGTTGTCAGTAGTGCCAAGGTTGAGAAACTGTGCTATACATTACATACTGGGCTCGTACCCACTCTTGAGATACGAAATCAGAGGCCCAAGGAGGCTAAGCACTGTTATTTATTATTTCTTTGTAGGAAAAAATAAATCCTTCTTGTTTCAGGAAGGAGCAGTCAGTATAATTTCTAAAGATACATACACTATAACATAAAAATAACTAGGAAATCAGTGGAGATGTGTTTTCAAGGACACTCTGTAGACTCAGGACAAATATTCAGCCTTCAGTTTGTCCGGTGAGGTTACCACTTGTGCACTGGGCCAAGTCAACATCCTTTTAGTGGTGTCTTGTCTCCTTCCTGATTTAGAAAAGGCAAACCCACCTGCTGTCATGAAAAATACCTTCTAGAAGCTGCCAGGTAATTGGGTGATATTTCTGGATTTGTCTCCCTGTCTAATGTACATCAGTTAAACTTTTGACTCTTCAGTGCTTTCTGGAGAAAGTAATAATCGGAAGCTAAATTGACTTGGTTCTTTTCTCCCCCTTTGCCCCGTATTTGTAAAGATTAATCTTCAGTATCTATGAGTGCTGCGTGATTTGCAGAAACTGCAGCCGCTTTATCAATATCAACCTGGCCTCCATTGATCAAACCCTCATTTAGGCACTCACTGCGTTTGCTGGAAACAGCCCAGAGACGAGGAGGGAAGGGAAAGGGCCCCTTCAGGTGGCCTCCTTGCCTTGGAGTTTCCACTGTTTTCTGAGATGATCTTGCACGTCACTGGTCAGCACGGTCACTTAGAGAGCGGCCTGGAGGTGGTGCTATGGGTGAGTCACTGTGGGAATAAACCTGACAGTGGCAAAGACGAGTAAAGCAGTGGTTGAACTGTCCTGGCTGAATTGTTTTTCTTTTTTGTTTCCCACACTGGATTCCCTTGGCTTGTGTCTGTGATCTCTGGTGGGCTTGCAAATACAAGCGATGCATCTCCATTTCATTGAGGAGTTTGTGTGTACTCGGAGGTAAAACAATACTCACATATAAGTGAGGTCATACTGTATTTGTCTTTCTGTGTGTGGCTTATTTCACTTAGCATAATGTTCTACAGGTATCTGTATCTGTCTATCTATATTTCATTTTCGTTATCCATACACCCATTGATGGACTTTTAGGTTGCCTCCATGTCTTGGCTATTATGAATAATGCAGATATCTCTTTGAGATCCTGATTTCAATTCCTTTGGATAAATACTTAGAAGTAGATCATAGGGCAGTGCGATTTTTAACTTTTTGAGGAAACTCCATGTTGTTTCTCATACTGGCTGAACCAATTTACAATCCCACCCACAGTACATAAGGGTTCCCTTTTCTCTATATTCTCACCAACACTTGTTATCTTTTAAAATTTTTTTAATTTATTTTTTTAAATAGTAGCAATTCTAACATAAGTGTGAGGTGATATCTCACTGTGGTTTTGATTTACATTTCCCTGATGATTAATGATGTTGAGCACATTTTCATATGTTTTTTGGCCATTTGTATGTCTTCCTTGGAGAAATGTCTGCCCAGGTCCTTTGCCCATTTTAAAATCAGGTTATTTGCATTTTTGCTACTGAGCTGTATGGGTTCCTTATATATTTTGGATAGTAACTCCTTATCAGATAGATGGTTTGCAAATATTTCCTCTCATTCTCCAGATTGTCTTGTCATTTTGTTGATGGTTCTCTTTGCTTTGAAGAAGAGGATGTGTTGGTCAAAGGATACAAAGTTTCAGTTATGCAAGATGAATAAGTTGGAGATCTAATATACTGCATAGTGTCTATAGCTAACAACTGTATTGTATACTTAAAATTTGCTAAAAGGATAGATCTTATCTTAAGTGTTTTTACCACACAAAATAACAATGGTTATAATAAAGGGGATGGGAGGAAACTCTGGGGGGAGATGGATATGTTTTTGGCCTTGATGGTGGTGATGGTTTCACAAGTATATACCTATCCCCAAAGTCATCAAGTTGTACATTAAATATTGCATTTCAATTACACCTCAGTAAAATGGTTTGACAGAAAACAGTACTCACAATGCTTCTCATTTTTGGGGCAACTACTGTATATTGGACAAATTACATAAATTAACTCTGATTTTTCTTAGCAGCTTGTGATGGCTCCTCAGTGCTTCTTTAGTCTGATTTCTAAAACCCTGCTTGATGGGATCCCTGTTTACTTTTGCAACCTCATCCCTCACCACCTTCTTTTTATCCAGTTCATTCCAGCCACACTGAACTTCTTTCTGTTGCTTGAATCGACTTTGCTCTCTGCACCTTTGGGCCTTTGCACATGCTTTGCTCTGGGCTTAGAACATTTCACTTTCATTCACTCACCCTCACCAATATCTTGCATGGTACCACGGCATCGCCCGTGCCTGTAAATATTAGAAAACTCTACTAAAATTGCTTGAATGCAAGCTTTTATTTGGCCTGAAAAATAATAAGCTCAGTGGTAGACAGGCTATGGCTGGTAGAGTGAGTCAGAGATGCTAGTAGGGACTCCAGCTTCCTTGTCTTCCTGCTCTGCCATGCAGCTTCCATCCTCATGGTTGCAAAATGGCTGCTTCATCTCCAGGCATCACGTAGCAGGCATGGAAGCCAATGAAGGACAAAGATCCAAAAGGCTCAGGGTACATTGTGCCTTGCTTTCAGTGATCAGAACTATGTCAGGTGGCCAGCCTCAGCTGCAAGAGATGCTAGTGAAAGAAGGTTTTTCTGTTGGATACGTTGTTACCCCCCCAAGAAGAAAAACAAAACAAAACAAAAGTATTTTATTAATAAGGAAGAAGGATGAAATAGAAATCAGGAGGCAGTTCCTATATACCCATTAGTGCTCATATTCATCTGGGAAGTCTTTCCTGAACCCCCAAGACTGACTGTGGAATGTATAGGTATTGGGTGATCTCATGGAAAGCATTGAAGTTATATGAAATTGTGATTATGCTGATCTGTCTTCCTTACTGAATTGGAAGCTCCATGAGAAGGGGGACCTGGTCTACTTTGTTCACAATTACCTAATTCGGTGCCCTGGTACCTAACATAGTTCTTGATATGTAGTGATTCACAATGAATACTTGTTGAATAAATGGAAGTAGCTGCTATTTTGCTCACATTACAGGTGACACACTGAGCTTTAGAGAGATGAAATAACTTGCCCAAAGTAACACTTAAATAGTGTTACACTTCATTAATTCCTTCATTCAGTAATGTTTACTGGGTACCTACTATATGTTTATTGTGTACCTACTATGTTCCTGACACTTGGGATACATCAATGAACAAAACAGACAAATTTATACCTTTTAGGTCCATTACTCTAACGTTTTATTATGAACAACTTCAAACATATAGCAAAGTTGAACCAGTTTCCCAAGGAACAAGCATACACTTACTACCTAGATTCTACCATTTCTTGGGGCACTTTTATTTTAGTGGAGGAAGACAGATAATAAACAATAAACAAAATAAATAAATTACATAACATTGTAGAAAGTGGTAACTGCTGTGGAAACTATGGAGCAAGTAAAGGGATTTGGGGCATGCAGGTGGGGATGGGGGTGGCCAGCCTTGGCCACATCGAGATGGCAACATTTGTGTGAAGAACTGAAAGAGGGTGAGGGAGTGAACCATATGTGTATCTGAGGGAAAAGCATTTCCAGGCAGGGGGAATGGCCACTGCAAAGGTTCTGAGTTGGGAGCCTCGTGTTTAAGGAAGAACAAGGAGGACTTTGTGGCTGGAGGGATGTGAGTGAGAAGGAGAGTTGATGGTGAGGTCGGCACAGGAGGAGCAGCTTTGGGGAAAAGAGCAGGAGCTCAGTTTTGAACATGTGATGCTTGAACCACTCAGGGAGCAGAACTGGGATTTGGACCCCAGTCTTCCCAACTCTTCCCATTTTGTCATCTCTGTTGGCCAGGTGTCAAGAGGGTCCAGGGCACAAGCCTGCAGGGCTGTAGGGAAACTTCAGTTTTACATGGAAGACTATTTGGCAACCACTTATGTTGAAAGCAGAAGTGCTTTGGATTGAGCAATTTCACATGTGATGATTGTCTTTGTCTCAAGCAATAGGAAAGACCCATCCTTAAGAAGAACAAGAGCATACTTTGGAGTTAGGCAGAGAAGTTGGTTCAAGTCCTGGCTCTGCTATTTTATTAGCTGAGTCACTTTGGGTGAGTGACTTAATGTCTCTGAGCCTCTCTTTCTTGATCTGTAAAATGGATGCAGTAGATCCCTCCTCAAGAGTGGTGAAGGGTTAAAGGGGCTAATGCATGTACATGGCTTAGCCGAGTGCCAGTCCATAGGGACAATGATAGAGATGGAATGGGAGATCCCAAAGGGCGCCACAGAGAGGGTGGAGCTGCTGCAGGGAAACAAATGTCCTCCCTATCCTCATACACACAGTGATGCCTGGAGGAGCAGCAGATACTGTACTTATCCCAGAAAATCCTAGGGAGGCCTCCTACCCACAGCGACTGAAGAGCGAGTGCTCAGCAGCCCACACTGACTTTCCAGCATCATAGGACCTGACATTTTCCAGCCACAGATCTTTGCGGGCCATATCCCTCATCAGAAGTGTCTTTCCTGTTCCTTGACAGCGGGATATCTAATCTTTAGGACCGAACTAAAATTTCTCCTCCTTAAGTTGCCTTTTATTACTGTTCCAACCTATAGGATGCTCTGTCTTGTCGGGCTCCCCGCTGCACTGCTTGCTGGGACTCATAGACACAGGGAGACCAAAACGTTTGGGCAAGGGCAGGGGAAGGGCAGTACCCTGCTCGGAATGACGGCAGGGATCAGCACAAGATGGCCCTACTGAGCCACCTCTGTCAACTGGGGCACCGTAATGCCAACGTGGTTTTTCTTTGTTCTCATTTTCTTCCTTGAAGAGAATTTTATGATTTCCAAACTGTCCCAGAAGGAATAGAACTGTGACTGGTGTCCCATAGTTAAACAGAGGTGATTTCACGTACCTCTGGTAGTCCTGTCACATTGCCAGGCATCACAGACTTGTCACCATCCTCCATCCATCAAATAACTTGGCACTTGCTGTGGACAATTGACATCCAAATACTGCCTCCTCTTTTTTGGATTATATTTTATATCTTGGATTAGAGTGTAAATGCCTTGAGGGCAGGGCGTGGGGTCCATGCTAACCCAGCAAAAGTTCCATAAAGTCTTGTTGAATGTTGTCAACCTCCCTAGTGTATGGAATCCACACAGCTGCCTGGAAAGCTAAAAAACCCAGCTTTGAAACAACCCTGCTCCATTTCCATACTGATGGAAATCATTTATGGCCAAGAGTCAGCTCTCTTCATTTCTTTCTGGAAATGCTATTGATGGTGGCTGGGGAAGTCATTTGTCTTCTTATTTTTCCCTTGGCAGGGTCCAATTACTCAGAGCCCCCAGCAATGCAGGGGCAGTATTCAGAGGCCCAGCATGCAGGTGGGATTTGATGCATGAGAGGAGAATTAGAGCTTAAATAAGGAAACTTGGGCGGGATCACGTGTCCAGGCCTCAGCCCTATTGTCGCTCCCTGTAACTGCAGAGCGGTCCTTGAGCAGATTTGTGTGGGCAAACCTTAAAGTCAAGATGCTCTGTGCAAAACACCACACTGTTATTGACCTGTTTGACTTAAAATAACCAAATTTTGTAATCGATTGTGTTCCAAGTTGGAGGCCACATTATGCTAGATTCTAATACAGACAAGTAGAAGTTGGTGCCAAGATTTAAAGAAAAATCAATAGGAAACATAAATTTTTTTAACTGTTAAAATTTATTCATCTATTTAAAACATTTTTTATTTTTAGGATTTATTCATTCTTCCAGCCTCTCATTCATGCATATATCTATTTAACAAGGTGTTTTAAAATTACTTTTATATTGCTACTTATTTTAATGTAAGTATTACACACAGCTCAAAATTTGAAAGATATAAGAGACTGTAGAGTAAAAAGTAGTTCCCACTTTCACCGTTGTCTCATACACTGTTCCCTCCCAGAAATGACTACCACTGTTGATAGTCTCCTATGTTACCTTTTAGAAATAGTCTTCACTTGGAAATGCATATCCATGCATCTGTTTGACCGTCATCCATCTGTCCATCCATCCAGCTATTTATCCATCCATCCATCCATCCATCTGTCCATCCATCCATCCATCCATTTATCCATCCATCTATGCACCTGTCCATCCATCCATTTATCCATCCATCTATCCATCCATCCAACCATCCATCCATCTGTTGATCCATCTATATACATTTTTTTCAAGAATGAGGAAAAGTCAGCTATTATTTGATTTTAGATGGAAGACTACCTTGTTCCACTGATCCAGTGGAAAAGAGATTTGGAGCCACTGTCCTTGCTGTTTAACCTACCACACGAAGGCTGTAGTGTTGGAAAGTCAGAGATCCGCCAGGGAAGACTGGGCATTTTAAAACAGCTACATGCAGCTATTCAGATTTTATTCTGGTCCAGCCATATGGTTTTGTGTTTGATTCTGAAGGAGAGGGACACTTGCAATAAATGAATAAAGAGAAATTAAAAGTGAGAGAGTGAGGTGCCATGGAGAGGGTGATTGGAATCGGGCATTCTTGGATTCAGCCCTCATTAAGAGCGGTAGGATGAGGTTATTTAACATCTTGGAGTCTCAATTTTGCTATCTGTGAAGTGGGGATTACTATATCATCCTTTGCAGGTTGAAGGCTAGCATAATTCCTAGATATAGTCAGTGCTCATATCATGATTCTGCTATCAACATTAAGCACATGTGAGTCCTTTTTTTTTAACATCTTTATTGGAGTATAATTGCTTTACAATGGTGTATTAGTTTCCACTGTATAGCAAAGTGAATCAGCTATACATAAACATATATCCCCATATCTCTTCCCCCTTGCGTCTCCCTCCCACCCTCCCTACCCCACCCCTCTAGGTGGACGCAAGTTTCATAGATTTTTTCCTGTAATCGATATCTAGTCTCATAGCGTTGTGGTCGGAAAAGATACTTGATACGATTTCAGTTGTCTTAAATTTACCAAGGCTTGATTTGTGACCCAAGGTATGATCTGTCCTGGAGAATGTTCCATGACCACTTGACAAGAAAGTGTATTCTGTTTTTTTTGGATGGAATATCCTATAAATATTAATGAAGTCCATCTTGTTTAATGTATCATTTAAAGCTTGTGTTTCCTTATTTATTTTCATTTTGGATGATCTGTCCATTGGTGAAAGTGGGGTGTTTAAGTCCCCTACTATGATTGTGTTACTGTCGATTTCCCCTTTTATGGCTGTTAGCATTTGCCTTTGTATTGAGGTGCTCTTATGTTGAGTGCATAAATATTTACAATTGTTATATCTTCTTCTTGGATTGATCCCTTGATCATTATGTAGTGTCCTTCTTTGTCTCTTGTAATAGTCTTTATTTTAAAGTATATTTTGTCTGATATGAGAATTGCTGCTCCAGCTCAAAAGAATGGAATATATTTTTTCATCCCCTCACTTTGAGTCTGTATGTGTCCCTAGGTCTGAAGTGGGTCTGTTGTAGACAGAATATATATGGGTCTTGTTTTTGTATCCATTCAGCCAATCTATGTCTTTTGGTTGAAGTATTTAATCCATTTACATTTAAGGTAGTTATCGATATGTGTGTTCCTATTACCATTTTCTTAATTGTTTTGGATTTGTTATTGTAGGTCTTTCTCTTCTCTTGTGTTTCCTGCCTAGAGAAGTTCCTTTAGCATTTTTTGTAAAAGCTGGTTTGGTGGTGTTGAATTCTCTTAGCTTTTGCTCGTCCATAAAGTTTTTAATTTCTCCATTGAAACTGAATGAAATCCTTGCTTGGTAGCGTAATCTTGGTTGTAGGTTTTTCTCTTTCACCACTTTAAATATGTCCTGCCACTCCCTTCTGGCTTGCAGTGTTTCTGCTGAAAGATCAGCTGTTAACCTTATGGGTATTCCCTTGTATGTTATTTGTTGCTTTTCTCTTGGTGCTTTTAATATTTTTTCTTTGTATTTAATTTTTGATAGTTTGATTAATATATGTCTATCATTAATATGATAGTTTGATTAATATGTGTTTCTCCTTGGATTTATCCTTTATGGGACTCTCTGTGTTTCCTGGACTTGATTCACTATTTATTTTCCCATATTAGGGAAGTTTTCAACTATAATCTCTTCAAATATATTCTCAGTTCCTTTTTTTTTCTGTTTGATTGTGGAGATTTAATCCACTGCTCCTGAGGCTGCATGGAGAGATTTCCCTTTCTCTTCTTTGTTTGCACAGCTCCTGGGTTTCAGCTTGGGTTTGGCCCTGCCTCTGCATGTAGGTCTCCTGAGGGCATCTGTTGCCACCCAGACATGATGAGGTTAAAGTAGCAGCTGATTAGGGGTCTCAGTCTCACTCAGGCTGGGGGGAAGGAGGGGTACAGAATGTGGGGCGAGCCTGTGGCGGCAGAGGCCAGTGTGACGTTGCAACAGCCTGAGGTGCACCTTATACTCCCGGGGAAGTTGTCCCTGGATCATGGGACTGTGGCAGTGGCGGGCTGCACAGGCTCCCGGGAGGGGAGGTGTGGATAGTGACCTTTGCACACAGGCTTTTTGGTGGCTGTAGCAGCAGCCTTAGCGTCTCATGCCTGTCTCTGGTGTCCGTGCTGATAGCCGCATCTCGCGCCCGTCTCTGGAGCTTGTTTAGGTGTTGGTCTGAATCTCCTCTTCTCACGCACCCTGAAACAATGGTCTCTTGCCTCTTAAGTAGTTCCAGACTTTTCCCAGACTCCCTCCCGTCTAGCTGTGGTGCACTAGCCCCCTTCAGGCTGTGTTCACACAGCCAACCCCAGCCCTCTCCTTCAGATCTGATCTCTGAAGCCCTAGCCTCAGCTCCCAGCCCCCACCTGCCCCGGCAGGTGAGCAGAGAAGCCTCTCGGGCTGGTGAGTGCTGGTCAGCACCGATCCTCTGTGCAGGAATCTCTCCACTTTACCCTCTGCACCCCTGTTGCTGTGCTCTCCTCCGTGGCTCTGTAGCTTCCCTCCTGCCCACCCACCGTCTCCGCTAGTGAAGGGGCTTCCTAGTGTGTGGAAACTTTTCCTCCTTCACAGGTCCCTCCCTGATGTGCAGGTCCAATCCCTATTCTTTTGTCTCTGTTTTCTCTTTTTTCTTTTTCCGTACCAAGGTACGTGGGGAGTTTCTTGCCTTTTGGGAAGTCTGAGGTCTTCTGCCAGCGTTCAGTAGGTGTTCTGTAGGAGCTGTTCCTCATGTAGATGCATTTTTGATATATTTGTGGGGAGGAAAGTGATCTCCATTTCTTACTCCTCCGCCATCCTGAAGCTATCTCCGAGTCCTTCATTTTTTATCAGAAACTGTGATCTTTAGGTTGATGATTTAAGATACAGTGTAACACAGAGGCAGAGGGTAGGCTGCAAAAAGTTCATGGTGTAGGGCAGAGTCTTGGAGTATGGAATTTAGGGATAGCAGAGGATATCTTCCAGTTTGAGAAAGGATGGCTGCTGAGCTACAAAGCTACTGGGGAAACAGTAACCTCAGTTCTTATTATGGCATTCCCTGCAGCATCCCTGTACCAGCCTGGGAGAAATCTTCCTATGCCCCTGTCTCTGGGCAGGTTTATTCACACTTCTGGCCAGATCATGGCCTCACTGCTGGCTGCCTCACCTTCCATCCACCTTCCCAGTTCCATCTGTTGACTGTTTCTAAAATGCTAATGTTGCCATTTCACTCCTCTGGTTAAAAGTCCCCATCACCTTCAGGACAAAGTTAAATTCCTTAGCACACAAAACCTTTGGTATGGACTGAATATTTGTATCCCCCTAAAATTCATGTGTTTAAGCCTAATCCCCAGTGTGATGAGGTGTTTAAGTCATGAGGGCTTAGTGCCCTTATAAAAGAGGGCTCAGAGAGCTCCCTTTTCCCTTTCTCCATGTGGGGACACAACGAGAAGACGGCTGTCTGTGAATCAGGAAGGGGATCCCCACCAGACACCAAATCTGTTGGCATCATGATCTTGGACTTTCCATCCTTCAGAACCTGAGCAATAAATGTTTGCTGTTTAAGTCACCCAGTGTATGGTATATTTGTTATACAGCCCAAACTGACTGAGACACTTTTGAGAGGGGACCCTTTCTAACTCCTCCCACCTCAATTTTGCCCACTTGTTTGTGTACATCTAAGTCTTGCAATTTGGTGCCTTGGCATGCACTGTGCTCTCCCTGGAACCCTCTTCCCTTTCTTCGTCCAACTCCTTCCCCTTCTTCCTTCAAGGCTCAACTCAGACACCCCTCCTACAAGGTTTCCATGACACAAGACCAGCATCTGGTCTCAGGTGACTTGATGGGGCACAACAGCCACCTCCATACGTTTCTTTCCATGAAGTAGCTCTCAGGGTAGATGAGGGGTCACAGGGTGAGAGTTGGAGTTGGGTTTCTTATGAATCTGTGAGGGTGGGCATTCACCAGCAATATTCACTACTGTGGCTCCTCTTGTCACATAGGAATCCCTCAGGGCGATGAGGCTTGTGGGGAATGGTAAGCAAACACTGAGGAGCCCAGCTTCTTTGGCAAGGTTGTTCCTGTCCCAGTTGGTAAGGGTGAACATCTATTGCATTTTAATTTAATTTTAGTTTACTTTTATTGTTTCTTTATGTCTTTGCTGGGGTTTTAAACAAGATTTTAAAAAAAGGTAGTCATAGGACAGGCTTTGACCTCCTCTCTGGACTTGGTGTTTTATTTTGTTTTCAGATCACTGTGTCAGATTTATTATAGAATAAACTTAATTATTTTTATCAAACTATGCATAAAACACAATGGAATTTAAAAAAATTTAGAATATTAAAAATTTTAAAATTGAAGTATAGTTGCTGTACAGCATTACATAAGTTATAGGTATACAATATAGTGATCCACAATTTGTAAAGGCTATACTCCATTTATAGTTGATACAAAATATTGGCTATATTCCTCATGTCATACAATATATCCTTGTAGTTTATTTTACACCTAATAGTTTGTACCTCTTACTCTCCTACCCCTGTTACCCCTCTCCTCTTCCGTCTCCCCACTGGTAACCACTAGTTTGTTCTCACAGTGGAGTTTTTAGGGCATATAAAGTTTAAAAAACATTTTTCTAATTTTGAAATAATTTTAGATTCGTAGAGAAGTTGCAATGATAGTACAGAGTTCCCGTAACGTTATCATCTTATGTTTCTGTGGTCCATTTGTCACATCTAAGACACCAACATTGCGACTTAACTATTAACTAAATTCCAGATTTTATTTGGATTTCATCAGTTCTTCTACTAATGTCTTTTTTTCTGTCCAGGATTCAATCCAGAGTCCCAGGTTGCATCTAGTCTCATGCCTCCTTAATCTCCTCTGTTCTTTGATGGTTTCTCAGTCTTTCCTTGTTTTTCAGGATCTCCATAGTTTTGAGGAGTGCTAGACAGGTATTTTGTAGAATTGGACTTGGTGATTTTAACCAAGGTTCAGCCCCCCTCACTCATCACATCAATAAAAGCCTCTCTTGGAATTTAGCAAGGGCATGAACATTTCAGATGAGCCTGCCATCTGTGGTGCCCCTGGAACACAGGAGAGACCCATCTGGGAGACAGAGATCTCTCAAATTCATGTGTTTTCTCTGGAGGGGATTTTGTCTGTAGGCTCATCACAAAGTTGGATGAGACTTTGGCCAAGGCCAGGGTAGCAGATGTGCTAAAAAATTTAAGATTTATTTCCTTGCCATGGGAGGCTGAGTTCCAAATCCTAGCTTGTGTGTGCAGCCTGCTCCACCAAATAATGAGGCACTGGGTGCTTTTTAAGGCAGCTGACCTTTGGAGCAAATTATCCAAGGAAATCTGATTAGCTAGTTCACTGGGTTCCTGCAAAAGGGATCTTGGTATATTTCTGCAGCAGAAGTGTCAGCATAATTGGAGTTCCTGGAGCTCAAAGAGCTTCTTTCTCATTGTTTCCATCCTTTGGAGAAAAAAAAATACCAAACAAACAAAACCCAAACCCCCAAAGAATTATTCTTTGACTTATATTCTTTGCTTTTGCACATGGTTCAGAAGCTGTTTCTGGCTGTATTTACAACTTTATTAATCATGGGAACAGCTCGAACATCATTTAAACAAACAAGCCAAAAGGAAAAAAAAAAAAATCCATCCCCAAATAGATGATGTGAGCTTAATAGAGATAGCCCAGAAAAAGACCCTAAATAAATAAACCGACTTTAATTCGAGGGAAAGAACATGGGGTGGTAATTACTTGAGATTGTGTGCCATGCGATGTAACCAAATTCGAAACTCACTAATTTCATTATTTTAATGGAAGTCTGCATCCCATTCATTAGGCTGACATATGACTAGCCATTAGTAACAGTTCATTTCTAAAGCTATATTGGAGAAAGAGTGATTGGAAATGAGTGAGGGCCAGGCCTGGAGGAAGTTGACAGTGCTCAGAAGGGGACTTCTGGATGGGATTTGTGGAAGGGGCAGGGAGCGCAGGAGGAAAATTGCTAATTTGGATGGAGGCGGCAAACCATAGAGTCAAAATACAGGCCTTAGATCCAGAGACACCCAGGTTCAAATTCTGGGTTTGCCGCATACCAGCATGTTACATACTTTCTCTGAGCTTCATTTTCCTTATCTGTGAAATGGGGATAATAATAGTCTGTACCTCATAGAATTGCTTGTGATGATTCAATGACGTAGTTGTTTACAGGGTTTAGTTTAGGTCCTGGCACATAGTAAGCTTTTTTTTAAAAAAATTGAAGTGTAGTTGATTTACAGTGTTGTGTTAGTTAGCCATTAGTAACAGTTCATTTAGTTTAGGTCAGCAAAGTGACTCAGTTTTATATATATATTCCTTTTCATACTCTTTTCCATTATAGTTTATTACAAGATATTGAATATAGTTCCCTGTGCTATACAGTAGGTCCTTGTTGTTTATCTATTTTATATATAGTAGTGTGTATCTGCTAATTCCAAACTCCTAATTTATTCCCTTCCCCCTTCTCCTTTGGTAACCATAAGTTTGTTTTCTGTCTGTGATTCTGTTTCAATTTTGTAAATAAATTCATTTGTATCATATTTTAGATTTCACTATAGGTAATATTATATGATACTTGTCTTTGTCTGACTTATTTCACTTAGTATGACAGTCTCTAGGTCTATCCATGTTGCTGCAAATGGCATTAATTCTTTTTTGTAGCTGAGTAATACTCCATTGTGTGTGTGTGTGTGTGTGTGTGTATATGTCACATCTTCTTTATCCATTCATCTGTTGATGGACATTTAGGTTGCTTCCATGACTTGGCTATTGTACATAGTGCTGCTATGAACATTGGGGTGCATGTATCTTTTTGAATTAGAGTTTTTGTCTTTTCTGGATATATGCCTAGGAGTGGGATTGCAGAATCATATGGTAGCTCTATTTTTAGTTTTTAAAGGAACCTCCATACTGTTTTCCATAGTGGCTGCACCAATTTACCTTCCCACCAGCAGTGTAAGAGGGTTGCCTTTCTCCACACCCTCTCCAGCATTTATTATTTGGCATTTGCTATTTGTAGATTTCTCGATGATGGCCATTCTGACTGGTGTGAGGTTATACCTCATTGTAGTTTTGATTTGCATTTCTCTGATAATTAGTGATGTTGAGCATCATTTCATGAGGCACATTGTAAGCTTTTAATAAGTGGTAGCAATGACGGAGATGATGTTGCTATTATTAGGTAACAGTATCTTAGGACTAGGAGATTTTGCTGTTGAGGAAACTGAGGCTGATAAGGGTAAGGTAAGTTGTCCAAGTTCACCCTTGGACAGATTACTGATCTGTTACTCAGATTCCTGATTCCCAATATAATTCTCTTAAAACATAGTTTTTTATTATTTCATTTTCAAATAGACAGTTTATACACATGATTCAAAACTTTAAAAATAAGCATATGTCAGTGTATCCAGCAAAAAGTATTCCTCCTACTTCTGACACCACCTTTTCATAGGCAGCCATGTTAGCAGTTTCTTCTTTATCTTTGTAGAATTTCAGGCATATACAAGTAAATATAAATACATTCCTTTTTAAAAAATTACACAGACATTTCTGTATCCTGCCTTTTTAACTTACAATGTATCTTGCTTATCTTTCTGTATCAGGTTAGTAATAGTTCTTTCATTCTTATTCGTAATTTTATATTTTTCTATTATATGGATGTATCATGATTTATTTAATTTTTGCCCTCTTGATGGACAGTTAGGCTAGCTCCCGTCTTTTGCTATTATAAACCACATTGCAGTGAATAACATTGTACATATGTCATCTTGCACAGGTGTGTGTATACCTGTAGGATAAATTTCCAAAAGTAGAACTGCTAAGTCAAAGAGTGAGTACATTTGTACCCCTGATAGTGTTCAAAGGTCCAGAGGTGCTTGGGGTGGTGATTTAGCCATTAGCATGAGCTTCCACCTGTGAGGAAGCCCATTTCCCAGGTGCTATTGACTGAATGTTTCCCTGTTCTTGTATCCCCCACGTCCATTCATATGTTGAAACCTAATCTCCAATGTGGTATTTGAAGGTGGTGCCTTTGGGAGATGATTAAGTCATGAAGGTGGAGTCCTCATGAATGGGATTAGTGCCCTTGTGAAATGGGGGCCTCAAAGAACTCCCCTCCCTCTTCCACCTTGTGAGGATACAGAGAGAAGATGGCTATCTATGAGCCAGGAAGCAAGCTCTCACCAGACACCAAATCGGCCAGTGCCTTGATCTTGGACTTCCCAGCGTCCAGAACTGTGAGCAATAAATTTCTGTTGCTTATAAGCCACCCAACCTGTGGTATTTTGTTTTAGCAGCCTGAATGGAGTAAGACACCTGATTGCCAGTATATGTGTGTGTGTGTGTGTGTGTGTGTATATACACATTATTTGTCTGTATCTATATCTGAATGACATATTGTTTAAAGAACATGTGGCAAGATGAAGGCTCGGAGATAATGATGTCACTGGAAAGACAGAAGATGGGGAAGCTGGATTATGTTGCAAAGAGAGCACAGAATGTCAAGTAAGATGGGCCTGGGCTTGAATCTTGACTATGCTACTCATGGCTTTGTGGCCTCAGGTAGGTTCCTTCACCTCTCTGAGCTCAGTATCCTCACCTGTAAAACGGAGATGATAATACTTCCATCACAGGCTGCTGGAAGGATTAAAGGAGAGCATATAGAAAGTAGTTAGCGTGATGCCTGACACATAGTGGGTGCTCAGTATGTAACTGGGCCTAAGATCAAAATGACTCATAATTAACCAGCATTATGTTATATATTATATAAACTATACTATATTAGTGGGGAATAGATAGCTAACATTTATTGAGTGTTTACTATGTGACAGACACTGTGCTTTACTGCTTCTCATGAAACATTCCACTTACACCTTAGGACAATTCTGTGAAGTACTCTTGTTATCCTCTCTTTATGGATGGGGAAATGGAGGTAAGAAAGCTGAGTACTTTGTTCAGTGAAACACAGCTAGTAAGTGCTAGAGCTTTTATTTGAACTGAGGCAGCCTGTCTGTGAAGGCTCCTTTGATCCCATTTCCTGTTCTCTTGACCTTACTTTGTGGGGAAGGAGCTGGCTGTCCAGAGAGAAGAGGACATCATGGGGGGAACATTTATCCCTCAGAGCTGTCAGTCCCTTTCCCATCTCAGTGTGACCATGCTCAGCTTCCTCATCTCCTAGGCAGACATCATTCTGATCTGAAAGATTCAAGAACACTTCCCTGTCAGCTTCTCCTAAAACGGTCCAAGACTTACGCTGTGTGATGAATACCAAATCAGATAAAGATTTTTATCCTTATGTGAAGAATGAATACACTGCCCAAACAACTTCACTCTTGATTAAAGATACCCAAGATTCATCCCCTGAAAGTTGTGTGTTTTCCTAGGATCTTGGGAAAATTGAAATAAGAAGACACTAAAAAGGAAGCTCTCTGAGGACAGGGATTTTTGTTTTGTTCTCTATTGTAACGCCAGTGATTAAAAAATGCCTGGCACCATAGGAAGCACTCATGCTAAATGGAGGCATGGATAAATGCATGAACTCAAGAGAAAAAGACTCTTTGCCACAGAATCCTAAGAGATTTTATTGTCCTTGTTGCCATAGAAACCATGCAGCTATCCCACCAAGCATGACGTCAATGACCACCCATTTATACATAATGTGGTAGGAGAGAAAGGAACTGCTTTTCAGGTGGGGCATTTTGATTGGAGGGGGTCTCTGATTCAGAGAGTGAGGTGGGCTCATTTTGCCTTGAGAGCTCTTGGCATTTGACGATCCTTGGCATTTATTCCTAAGCGTGGATGAATTTGAGATTTACTTAGACATCTTGGCATGCAATGCCAAATCTCTAAATTCCTAAATTTATTTACCAGTTAGGGGAAGCATATTCCCAACTATAATTTTATTTACAAAGGGCTCTAATCTGGTGTGCGTCTGAAGGCATGTTTGTTTAACAAGTTACTCAATTAGCCGGCAAGGAAAGAACAAAGGAAAGTCATTATGCAGATGTATGCCCATTCAAAGCCATTCTGCCTTTAAGATGCTTTCTTTGCAGTGAGGGAGGAGAGATTCCAAGTCTGAAAGTTTTCCGTCCCTGTTGTGCTTACTGCTAATTCTCTTCTAATATTAGACTGTGAATGATTAATAATGTTGCATTTCAACACTCTTAGATTTGTCAATTTTTTCAGTCTAAAAGCATATAATTACAGATTATTTTAAAAACTGGGAAGGAAATCAAACGAGCCACACTCTAACTCATCCACAAACTCTTTGATACATTTCTTTGAGTATTTTTCCATACATAGTTTTACATATTTATAATCCTAGTGCACATATGTAGTTTTGTAGAAACCACACATATGCGTTTTCCACCTATGGCATGTTACAATTATTTTGACTTCTATTATGAAACTTTCAAACACATAGAAAAGAAGAATAGAATAGTATAATAAACCACCACATATTCATCATTTAGAATTAGCACTAAATATTTGCTATGTTTCTTTTGTTTACTTATGTGTGTTTTTTCTAAAATGTTTTAAATTAAATAACACACTTCATGCTATTGAACCTTAAATTAGTGGTTCTCAACTGAGAGCAATTTTGACTCCCTCAGGGGATATTTGGAAACATCTGGAGATATTTTGGTTGTCACAAGGGGAATGCTCATGTAATGGGTAGAGCCCAGGGTTACCCCTGAACATCCTACAATGCACAGGACAGTCCCCCCACCCCCGCCCCAACAGAGAACCATCTTTTCAGCAGTTAGTGCTGAGGTTGAAGAACTTTGCCCTAAATTACTGAGAATGCATTTTCTTTTTCATAAATTTATTTTATTTATTTATTTTTGGCTGCGTTGGGTCTTTGTTCCTGTGCGTGGGCTTTCTCTAGTTGTGGCCAGCAGGGGCTACTCTTCTTTGGCTTCTCTTTTTGCAGAGCATGGGGCTCTAGGCGCGTGGGCTTCAGTAGTTGTGGCATGTGGGATCAGTAGTTTTGGCTTGTGGGCTCTGGAGTGCAGGCTCAGTAGTTGTGGCACATGGGCTTAGTTGCTGCACGGCATGTGGGATCTTCCCAGACCAGGGCTTGAACCTGTGTCCCCTGCATTGGCAGGTGGACTCTTAACCACTGTGCCACCAGGGAAGCCCAGAATGCATTTTCTAAAATGTAAATTTCCACATAACCACATATCACCATCACTTCTAACAAAGTTAAACATAATTCCTTAAAATCATCTAATCATGTGTCCATATTTCCCCAGAATTCCCCTAGAATGTCTTTCACAGCTGGTTATAACAAACATTTTCTCATTTTATTAGCACTCTTCATAGAATATCATTCCAAATGACTATAAAATAGTCTATTGACTGTATTCACCAAAATTCATTCAAAGGATCCACTATTTGGGGGCATTCGTTTTGCTTCCATGTTTTAAGGAAATATTTATGTAAACAACAATAGTTTACTTCTTTTCAAACTTCATGCCTTTTATTTATTTATTTATTTTACTTGCCTTATGTCCTGGCTAGGAACTTTAGTAAATATTGAACATAAATACTGAAATATTTAGTGAACATCAAACAGTGTTGAGAGTGGTCATCCTTGCCTTGTTCCTGATTTTGGGAGAAAAAAATTTAATGTTTTCCATTAATTATTATATAAACTGTACTTTTTTAGTTACACTAATAGGTGTCATTTATCATATTGAAGACACTGCTGTCTATTCCTAGTTACTAAGTGTTTTCATTGTAAAAGATTCATGATTTTTGTCGAATGCTTTTTCTGCATATTTTGAGATAATCAAATAATTTCTATTTTATTCTGTTAGTATGAGGAATTACTTTGATTTTCATGTTAAACTAACCTTGCTTTCTTGGAATAAAACCTGCTTGGTCATGAGGTATTATCATTTCTATATGTTGTTAATATTTTGTTTAAAATTTTTTGTCTATGTCCATGAGAGATATTGGCCTGTTATTTATTTTTTTCTTGTAATATCTTTGTTATCAGGGTTATGCTGGCCTTGTAGATTAAGTTGAGAGGTGGTACCTCCTCCTTCATTTTCTGATCTGTGCAGAATTGGTGTTATTTCTCCCTTAAATATTTTGTAAAGTTCACTAGTGAACCACATGTACTTGAAGTTCATTTTTGTTTTTATGGAAAGGTTTTTGTTACAAATTCAGTTTCTTCAATAGATAGAGGGTTATTTATTTTCTTTGTCTTCAGGGTTGGTAATTTGTAGTTTCATTTAATTGATATTTTTGTATTATTGTCATAATATTCTTTTAATATTTATGTTTTTAAATATCTGTAGGACCTGTAGTGATGTTCTGTTTTCATTCTTGATGTTGATAATTTGTGTTTTCTCTCTTTTTTCCTTGATTATTGTTGAGACTTTGTATTTACACTTTACTTTTAGTATTTTCTTCTGATTACTTTAGGTTCTTCTACTTACTTAAGATGGAAGAGTAGATAATCAATTTCATACTTTTCTTTCATACTTCTTTATTTAACTTTTTAAAATTGAAGTATAGTTGATTTACAATGTTGTGTTAATTATTGTTATACAGCAAAGTTATTCAGTTTTATATATATATATATACACACACACACACACACACACACACATTGTTTTTTTAAATATTCTTTTCCACTATGGTTTATCATAAGATATTGAATATAGTTCTCTGTGCTATACAGTAGGACCCTGTTGTTTATCCATTCTATATATAAAACTTTACATCTGCTCACCCCAACCTCCAACTTCATCCCTCTCCCAGCCCTCTCCCCCTTGGCAACCTGCCATGGCTCACGGGCCCAGCTGCTCCACAGCATGTGGGATCGTCCTGGACTGGGGCACTAACCCGTGTCCCCTGCATCGTCAGGCGGACTCTCAACCACTGCGCCACCAGGGAAGCCCCATATTTCTTTAAATAAGCATTTAAAGTCACAAATTTCCCTTTAAGCACTGATTTAGCTTTACCCCAGAAATTTTGATATGTTTTCATTATTATTCAGTTCAAAATATTTTCTAATTTCCTTTGTGATTTCTTCTTTAATTCATGGGTTATTTAGGAAAGCGTTGTTTTATTTCCCAGTACTTTGGGGATTTCTAGATATCTCACTGTTAATGATTTCTACTTTTATTCTGTTGTTTCCTCTATATGATTTCATTCTTTGATACTAATTAAAACTTTTTATATGACTCAGAATATGATCATTTTGCTGAATGTTCCATGTGCACCTGAGAAGAATGTGTTCTCTGCAGTATCCTATAATACTACATCAGTTTGGTTGATAGAGTTGTTCAAATTTTCATTATCTTTACTGAGTATTTTTTCTGCTTGTTCTATCAATTACTGAGAGAAGGTGTACATTCTTCAACTATGATTGTGGATTTGCTTATTTTGCCTTTCAATTCTGTCATTTTTTTTTTCTTCATGAGTTTTAGAACTCTGTTGTTAGGTGCATATATATATTTGTCTTTGTTTTGTCTTCTTGATGAATTGATCCTTTTATCATTTTGAAATGTCCTTCTGAATCTTCAGTAATACCCTTTGTCTTAAAGGCTACTTTGTCTGATATTAACATAGTCATATGATATTTCTTAATTTTAGTGTTTTCATGGTATATTTTTTCATCCTTTTATCAATACTTTCTACCTGTCTGCATCTGTATAATAAAATTTTGTTTCTTGAAAACAGTATATTGCATCTTGCTTTTTATATCCCATTTGACAATCTCTGCCTTTTGATTACAGTGTTTAGTCCACGTACATTTAATGCTATTAGTGAAATGGTTAGTTTACATCTCCCTTCTTGGTATTTGTTTTATATTTATTTTATTTTTTCTTGACTCCTTTGTTCATACTTATCTTCTTTTGGGAAAATTGTATATTTTTTAATATTACATTTTATTTCCTGTGTGGATGGTTAGGTTATACCTCTTCTTGTAACCTTTTAAGTTGCTGTAGAGATTACAATGTACATCTTCACAGTACACCATCAAATAATATTTAACTACTTCATAAACAGTGAATCCATACTAAAATCATACTATTGTATAATTATACTATGTCCAGTTCTGCTCTTTGGGCTCTTGTTATCTCCTATTTTATAGCTATAAATAGCTCTATATCCCGTAATACATTTTAGTTGTTTTTGATCTATACAGTCAGTAGTCATTTTAAAAATTTGAGGGCTTCCCGGGTGGCGCAGTGGTTGAGAGTCCGCCTGCCGATGCAGGGGACATGGGTTTGTGCCCCGGTCCGGGAGGATCCCACATGCTGCGGAGTGGCTGGGCCCGTGAGCCATGGCCGCTGGGCCTGCGCGTCTGGAGCCTGTGCTCCACATCAGGAGAAGCCACAATGGTGAGAGGCCCATGTACCGCAAAAAAAAAAAAAAATTTGAGAAAATATAGATATAAAAATAAATGTTCAGAAAAGGTCTTTTCCATTTACACAAATATTTACCCTTTCTGATGCTCTTTATTCTTTTTTGGGATCTGGGATTCCGTTTGGTGTAATTTCCCTTCAGCCTGAAGAACGTCTTTCATCAAGTTTCTCAGGTTTTGGCTCTCTGAGGATATATTTATTTCATCTGTTTTTTGTTTGTTTTTTTTTTTTTTTTGCGATACGCGGGCCTCTCACTGCTGTGGCCTCTCCCGCTGCGGAGCAGCAGGCTCAGCGGCCATGGCTCACGGGCACAGCCGCTCCGCGGCATGTGGGATCCTCCCGGACCGGGGCACGAACCCGTGTACCCTGCATCGGCAGGCGGACTCCCAACCACTGCACCACCAGGGAAGCCCTATTTCATCTGTTTTGAAGGATATTTTTGTTAGATATAGAATTCTCTGCTTCCATTTTTTTCTTTTAGTATTTTAAAGACATCATTTAATTGTTTTCTGGCTTCTGTATTCTAGCTTATGATAAGAAGTCAGCCATCATTTATTTTCTCCTCCTTTATGTAATGTTTCATTTTGCTCTTTGTCATTGGTTTTCATAATTTTAATTATAATGCATTTGGTGTAATTTTCTTTATATTTATCTTGCTTGGGATTTACTGGGTTTGTTGGATCTGTGGATTTATCTCTTTCATCCATTTTGAAATGCTTTCATCTATTTATTATCACTTCAAATATATCACCTGTTCCATTATTTTTCTCTTCTCTATCCTGGACTTCTTCACATCACTTAATACCAAGTTAGACTCATTGATATTTTCCTATAGATGTTGAATATTCTGTTCTGATTTTTTCATTATCTGTTCTCTTTATGATTCAGTTTGGGTAATCTATTGATCTTTTCTTTAGTTCACTGATATTTTCCTCTGTTTTTTTTGTTTGTTTGCTAGAAAAAAATAGTTTAACAATGAATAACATTTAACAAATTATGCATTTCTAATGCTATATTTTTAAATTTCTAGTTATTCCATTTGGTTTCCATCTAACATTTCTAACATTTTCTGAGGAACATATTTCTGCTGGAATTTCCCATCTCTTTCTGCATATTGTCTACCATTTCCATTAGCTTTTTTTTTTTTTGGCGGTACGCGGGCCTCTCACTGCTGTGGCCTCTCCCGTTGTGGAGCACAGGCTCCGGACGCGCAGACTCAGCGGCCATGGCTCACAGGCCCAGCCGCTCCGTGGCATGTGGGATCTTCCCAGACCGGGGCATGAGCCCATGTCCCCTGCATCGGCAGGCGGACTCTCAACCACTGCGCCACCAGGGAAGCCCTCCATTAGCTTTTTAAAAGCATTTTTATCATAGTTTTATAAAGTATCTGCTAATGACTTCAATATCTGGATCATTTCTGGGTCTGTTACTATTGATTATTTCACATATTTTTTTCAATTATTAATGTACCTTTTAATGTTTGATTGTATGCTGGGCATTTTGTATAAAAGAGCAGTAGAAACTCAAGTAAAAAAAATAATTTCTTCTAGAAAAGAGCAGTCCTTTTCTTTTTTAAACATATTTTTAATTAATTAATTAATTTATTTATATTTTTAATTTTTTTGGGGCCATGCCACGTGGCATATGGGCTCTTAGTTCCTCAACCAGGCATCAAACCCATGCCCTCTGCAGTGGAAGCATGGAGCCTTAACCACTGGATTGCCAGGGAAGTCCCAGAGCATGCGTTTTCTTATGTCAGGCCATTAGAGTGGGAGCTGAGTCCATCTGGTCTGTAGTTGAGCTCAGTCTGGACTTTGTTGCAGCTTTAGTTTTATTCAGCTTACCACTGGTTTCAATATTTTGATGGTGAGATCAGAACTTTTTCTCTAGCAGGTCGTGAGATCTGGGCACTGATGAGATGCCAGGAAACTGCCTGTGAACTCAAGCTGAACCACCAGTTTTAGGGACTAGAGAAACTTCTCATGTTGTAAAGCTTGGATACCTGCGTTTTGGGCCATTGGAGAGCTCTCTTTGTTCTCCAATCCCACTGTCCCTGCTTTCTGAACTTTGTAAAATCTATTTTAATCTTGATGCTTTGCCCCTGAGTATTCTGAAGGGGACATTTCCACCCCTTGTGAAGTCCAGAATGCTTTGAAGGAGGCTTGTCTTAGTTCTCTTGCCCTTCCTTCAGACCTTGTTGGAGCATCTCTGATGCCCTGCCTGTCCAGAATGCTTCTGGTGGATTCATCTTTGTTGTCCTGCACTGCCTAAATCTCTCCTCCCATTTTAGGGAACAGCTGTCTTGCACTTAATGTGGAGGTTCCACATGTTTCAGGGGACACTCTCTCACTTCTTTTCTCACCCCTAGTTTTGTCTACTATCCTTGAGTATTGGTGAAGACCTGTGAGAAAGTGTTCAAAAGATGGGTGGAGACTTGCTCTGTGACTGGGGCTTCTTGGGATTCTAATGTCATGCCAGCCTACAAATGGCTATTACTAGTTTGGTAGGAGTTTGGCTGTTTTCTCCTTACTTATTCTATTGCCACTCTTCCTCCTGTAGTTCTGCCAGGGATAAGATCAGTGGTAAATCTCTTCTAAAATAATACTCACTTTCTGGAATTTAGTTCATTTGGCTTTATCTGTGTCCTTAGCTCACTGAAGAGGTTTTAAAAACTGATTTTATAGCTTATCTGGCTTTTTGTTATTTGGGTGAGACTGGCATTCTATGGAGACTTTCTATTTATGAATTGGAAATAAAATGCCAACCAATTATACTTCATTAAAGATATGTATTCTTAAATTGTTTAAAAATATTTATGATAATTTTCTTAGCATAGATTCTAGAAGGTGGATACTGGGTTAAAATATCTACAGATTTTCATGGTTTTTAATGAAATGCGGTCTTATAATTAAAAAAAAAAGGGAAGCCACACCAATTTTTGGTGAATGAGAATAACCATTTGGCTTAATAAGCTTTGAGAATTATAATTAATTTTATTTTGCTACATTATTGGGCAAAAATATTATCATGGATTCCACATCTTTAATTTCAAATATGTACAAGATCAAAACCTTACGTTCATTTTTTAGTGGGACTGATCTTACATGGAGACTAAATGAATCCATCAAGCATCACAATTGTTTGAGCAGATATTAATAATGGCTACCATTTATTGAGTGCTTATTATGAGAAAAAGTGGCAATTTGATCCTAAGAGTTACCTGTGAGTACGATATCATTTAATTCCTTCTTATAGAGGATCTACTCCTTACAGAGGAGGAAATGAAGGCTCAGAGATGCTGGGACAGAGTTAACGCCAGGTTGGTCTGAATCCAAATCCTCAGTCAACCACACAACTTTGATATTATTTTTATCATATTTGAACCCAACTGGTATTGTTATTTGTATCAGTCAGCTCTTGCTACTATAATGCTGCACAACAAACTCAAATGTAAAGCAATAGCATTTATTTCCATTGATCTGCAGATCAGCTGTGGCAGTTTTGCTTCAAAATTCCTCAAAAGTCCCCTCTTAATTATTTATTGAAGAAAAATCTTATTTCCCAGGCTTTCTTCTGGGCTCTGGGGAAACAGCAGTGAATAAAAAGGACAAAAATTCTACCCTCAGGGAGCTTCTATTCTAGTGGGGGAAGGCAGACAATAAACGCATAAAAAGTAGAATATAATTCTATACTTAGAAGATGCTGATAATTTCTAATGAAAGAAATAAAGCAGGGGAAGAGGATGGGATGGATTGTCAGGTAGAGATGGGGGTTGCTGTTGCAATGTGTTTTCTCCTGTCACCCCACTTCTCAGCATGCTGCCCAACCCCAGCTTTTCTGTTCATTTTTGTGATGCAGAGCTATTTAGCTACCTCCTTGTTTTCACTGTCTTCTTCTAAACCGTGCCCTATCGTGGGAGCCTCATATTTCATAACCAAAGCTGCCTAACAAGTATTTTGCTAAAGAAAATATATTTCATCTGGAGAGAAATAGTGTCTCTCTCTTAGGGGCAGAAGCAATGCAGTCAGTAGTAGTTTTAAATGGCATTTTTTTCTGTCACTCATGATTGAGCTCTCTTCTTTATTTAAAGTTGGAGTCAGAGATGAAGATGTGTAGGGAACTTACTAAGGAAAGTAAACTGGTTTTTGGGGGCCACCTACAAGGTGTTAGACGTGGTACAAGCAGATATTTTTTCAGTAATCCTTGAATTACATATGACCATTCCCATGTATCTAATGAAATGCACAGGGAAATTAACCTGTCCCCAGACACATGCTGCTGCAGATGCAGAATTTCATTCTTAAGTGTGCTCTCCACTCCCAGGCCCCCCAGCCACCCTGCTGTTCTTTTTGGACTGCGTGAGAGATGCTTACCTTCTAACTATTGCGTCTAGACCTGGGATGCTAACTTTGTGGTCCTGTGTCTCTCTTCCACCTCATTGTTAGTTTGTGTAGTATGGATCCACTGCTGTAATGGGAGGAAGCAGTCAGGGCTGGGGGAAATGAAAGAGTTCCCAGGGCTCCAGGGGAATAAATGAATTCCACTGATCTTGTTTAGTTCCTTATGGGATCATCCACCATGATTGAACAACCTGAAGCCCAGGGTAGTACAGGCATGCTTCCTGCCCAAAGCCACAGTGTAATTCAGGGCTGAAAAACGGATGTATCTTTCTGTTAATATTTCCTGTATCATGCCTATTATACTATATTATATACTATAATATATATAATATGTACCACACAATTTAGACTCCCTTCTGCTCCACTGCCATTTGCTTCTAAGAAGTCTTGGCTTTCCTCATTCTTTCGTAATTCACTAAGGAGAAAATATTCTCTGGATGTAATGTAAGCAGATATTTGTTGAGGGCCCACTGGGTGCGCAACAAACGGAATACAGAAAAGCTTTGTTCTTGTCCTCAGGAAACTTATCCTCCTATTGTTTCACTAATTTTATTTTTAGATATTTTTAATGCAATATTTGAAACAAAACATAAGGTATGAAAACTATAAAGCATATTAATAAAATGAGAACCCATGAAATCATTGCCTAACTTACTAACTAAAATTATCAATACTCCTGGGTCTTTTGGATATTAATTTCCTCTCACCCCCATTCCAGTCTTATACAGAAGTCCACTATCCTACTTTTGTGTTTATCATTCCCTTCCTTTGTGATAACACATTTATCACAAATGTGTTATTTACTATATTTATTTGGTTTTGCTTGCTTTTGAACTTTATAAAAATACTATCATACTATAAGTAATATTTGAGATTTGCCTTTTTTCATTCAATGTGGTTTCTAAGATTTACCCCATATTTTCTATGTTTTTCTCTCCCTTTCGTTGAATTGAAATTTTTGCTTGTTTTTGTTTGGTTTTCTTATTATGTTTCCCCCTTCTACTGGTTCAGAATTAAAAAACTTCAAAATTTACAACTTCAAAATTCCAAAATTAAAATTCTCCAAAATTCTAAAATTCCAAAAACTTTAAGTCCCTTTTCTCTTACTTTTCCCTTGAAATTTTACCGTATAGGCCAAACAAAATTGAAGATCAATAAATGTCTTAACTTCTCCTTCCAAATAATAGAAGGACTCTACAATGCTTTAATGCCACTGTCTTCCTCCTGACCTAAATGTCAATATTATCAATTGTTTCAATTTTGTCTGCTTTTAAAACCTCACAAATTGGGATATTAATATTTCATACTGATGTAGATAAATACAGATTTGCTTACCAGTTTAAGAGTTTATTTGCTAACTATTCATTTCTTCTTGCAACCTGAGACCTCTCTTTTGGGCCATTTTCCTTTTTCCATTTCATTTGGAATTCTTTAAGTGAAGATCTAGTGGTAGTAAAATCTTTCAGCTTTTTGTTTATATGGAAATGTCATCATCTCATAATCATTCTTTCTTTCTTTTTGGGTGGGGAGGCTCTGGAATCCTAATACTTACTTTTATTTATTTATTAAAAATTTTAAAATTCAAGTTGATTTACAATGTTGTGTTAGTTTCATGTATACAGTAAAGTGATTCAGTTGTATATATATATATATATATATACACATATATATGTAAAGAATATATATATTCTTTTTCAGATTCTTTTCTATTATGGTTTATCAAAGGATATTGAATATAGTTCCCTGTGCTATGTAGTAGGTCTTTGTTTATCTATTTTGTATATAGTAATGTGTATCTGTTAATCCCAAATTCCTAATTTATCCCTCTCCCACTTTCCCCTTTGGTAACTGTAAGTTTGTTTTCTATGTCTGTGAGTCTTTTTTTTGTTTTGTAAATACGTTCATTTGTATCATTTTTTAAGATTCCAGATATAAGTGAAATCATGTGTTATTTATCTCTGTCTGACTTATTTCACTTAG
>NW_020173198.1:10302427-10342310 GCF_003031525.2 Neophocaena asiaeorientalis asiaeorientalis | reverse complement strand
CCACATCTTCTTTATCCATTCATCTGTTAATGGACACTTATGTTGCTTCCATGTCTTGGCTATCATGAGTAGTGCTGCTATGAACATTGGGGTGCATGCACCTTTTTGAATTAGAGTTTTGTCTTTTATCTTTTTGAATTAGAGTATATGCCCAGGAATGGGATTGCTGGATCATATGGTAATTCTATTTTTAGTTTTTAAAGGAACCTCCATACTGGTCTCCATAGTGGCTGCACCAATTTACATTCTGTTATGTTTTTTTTTTTTTTTTTTTTTTTTTTTTTTTGCGGTACGCAGGCCTCTCCCTGCTGTGGCCTTCCCCGCCGCGGAGCGCAGGCTCCGGACGCACAGGCCCAGTGACCACGGCCCATGGGCCCAGCCGCTCCGTGGCATGCGGGACCCCCCACCCCCGGACCGGGTCATGAACCCGTGTCTCCCGCATCGGCAGGCGGACCCCCAACCACTGCGCCACCAGGGAAGCCCTACCTGGTCACTTTTGATAGTCTTTGATTACTTTCTCATTTTTTCTAATTCTATATTTTATTTCTTTTACACACGATTATTGTGTATTGCATATCTGGTTGTTTCTCTGTTTCCTGTATCTGTATCCAAAGTCAGTGGTGATAAGAGTACGTTGTGTATTCTTTCTGCTGATCCTCACTCATGGTGGCTTATTTCCTAGTGAGTTTGGTAGTTTTTGATTGTGAACTCATAGAGGTTTGATCTTTATTGAAATACCAAAGGCCTAAGTAAGGAAGTCTTTCCAGTGGAGAGGATTTGTATTTGCCTCTGCTGGAGCCTGGAGAGTACCTTGTCTCCCTTTAAGAAACTGGCCTAATGTGTCATTCTCAGATTCGTATGCCTTGCCACAGTCACTGATTGGTTGTCATTTTAATAATAATTATTTCTTATTTTTAAAGCCACACACTGTCCTGGGTGTTCTACAAACATTATTTCTAACCTTCCCAGTAATGCTGTCACCCACGTCACTGATGGAGGAGATGGCGGCTCAGCACGTTTGGGAATACTCCCTTTGTTGTGCACTTGCATGTCATCTCTGCTCATCAGAATCCCTCCCCTCCTTCCACATATACCTCAAGCGCTACCTCCTCAGGGATACATCCTGAGCTTAGGTTCTTACTCCCATGTGTTCTCATAACAATTTGGCCCTGCTGTTAGAGCACTCAACCCATTTCACAGATGAAGCATTTGAGGTCATTTGTGGGTATTTGTGGAGAACAAGCCATAAGCTTATGTGAGTGTCAGGGAATTCCTATTGTCAATATGTGCCCCAAATACCCACTGAAAGTCTCTTCCTCATTGGGTTGCCCTGTCCTCCAGTTACCTCAGGTAAACAATCTTTTAAGTGGGATTTTGTTCAGAGATTGCACTTGGAGTGTTTTTAGTGGGCCACCATGGCTCTTCATGAGTTTCTTTGCACCTTTATAAGCCACATCTTTGGTATTTTATTGACCTATGTTCTTTCTGCATCATGTTTAAAGAGGTCTCCAGGGAATTTGTTTATTTTTACTTCTTTTACATGTTGATAGAAATAAGCTTTCCCACAACACCTCAAGAACAAGTACTGTCACCTATTTACTTATTTATTGTTTTCCAAATTAAATAAAAATTGCTTGAGTTGCCACCATCTGAGTTGGCCAGAAGTCCTATATTACATTATTGGGGCTTTCCTTTACCATGGACCATGCAAGAATCACAGGGTTTTTACGACCCTAACATCTTACTCAATGGTGAAAAACTGAAAGCCTTTCCTCTAGGACCAGGGTTTTCTATAGTTAAGAAAAAAAGGTCCTCACAACTTGTACTCCCAAGTAGGGAGCAGCTCTGGTATTTGTCAGCCTGTTATTGTTCCTCACTGCCACAGACGGCACTGTTGAACACTGATCCGGCACCACTGGGCTGCATTGCCCTGCAGCCTGATAACTCTTAGAGTAACCCCTCTCCTTAGGTCCACATTTGACTCACTGGGCTCCCCCAGCTACAGCCCTTGGAACAAAATTCTTTCTTTCATACACTGAGCCTTCATTTCCAAGGACTCTCCCCTCAAAAGGTCCTGCTCCAGAGCAGGTTTATGTGTACATTCACCATGGGTCCCATAACTCCTGTGCCTTTCACAAGGACAGGAGGTTAGGAAAAATCAACTCAGGGCCAGACCATTTTTATTTAAGTCTTTGAAAGAGAAAAAGAACTTAATTTGGTTCCCTTTCCTGGACAATAGAGATTTACTGCCTCTAAAAGGTTTTAACAACATGCAACGGGAAAGGAAAGACAAGACCTTAGATCAACAAGAAGGGCAGTCATGCTTTGTGGCAGTGAGTACTAATTACACCCTGGCATTTTACTTTCTCCTTATTCCTGTCAGTGATAGAACCTCCCAAGCCTTAGCTGAGTACATGACCATTCAGGTGGAGGCTACATTTCCCAAGTTTTCTTGAAATTACATGTGGGCATGTGACTAAGTTATGGCTAGTGGAATGTGAGCAGAAGTGATGTGTACAACTTCCAGTTAAATCATTTGAAAGGAAAATGGTTGCAGTCCATCCTCTCGCCTGTCTTTCTACAGGCTAGAATTTGATGGGTTTCTGGTAAGCCTGCTTCATTCAACCATGTTGTTGAGAACAATTCTCCAGAAGAAAGAAGAACAATAAGATTTAAGAAACCTGGGTCTGTGGATAATTGCAAAGGGCAGAAGAACCGTGGCAGCCCAGACTATTTACCTCTGGATCCCTATGTGAAAGAGAAAGAGATCCCTACCCTATTTGAGGCACTTTGTTTGCGGTTCTGTTATTCCATCACCTCAGCCAGTGTCCCAACTAATATACATCTTCCGTAGTCAGTGGGATTGGAGAACATATCATCTCTAACTCTCCAATGAGCCAGCCTCTTTAGGGCAAACAAGAGGAATTTCATTTGGAGAGTGGCCTTGTGTGGTGGGGAGAGTATGTGTTTGTAGCCAGAGATTTCAGGGTTCACATCCTGTCTCTACCACTTGTACAAGTCACTACTTCATAATATGTAAGATGGGACTTGCAGAGCATATATTACGTACTTGTAGGAATTAAATATGTTAAAAGATAATATGTTTAAAGATCTTGGCACAAGGTCTGTTAAAAATTAGGTGCTAAATGAAAGTAAGTTCCCTTCTGTCCTTTTAATCATCGCACCAGGCTGCGTCTGTAAGACTCTTAATGAACTGACGCATTTTTAACCTCTTCAGCTTCATCTTGGGCCACTTTTCCCTTGCCCATGACTCTGTATGACTCTCCCAAGCCCATGACTACCTTCCCTTCAGTACTGTGATGACTCCAGTTCTTTCCTGCCCCTGAGTCTTTGCACTTCCTTTTTCCTTCCACTTGCAACCTCTTCTCACTGTCACATATTACAGAATCCTCCTCCTAAGGTCATTGTATCTAAAATAGCCCATTGCCCATTGTGGCAGGCAGGATGACAACACACCCCCGCAAATATACCCCATCCAAGTCCCTGGAACCTGTGACTATGTTAGGCTACATGGCAAAGGGGAATTAATGTTGCAGATGGAATCAAGGTTATTAATCTCCCTAAACTAGGGAGATTGTTTTGTAATGTCTGGGTGGGCTGAATGTGGTCACAAGAGACCTTAAGAGCAGAAGAGGAAGACAGAGGAAGAGAGAGAAAAAAGTATGACAATGGAAGCAGAGATATGTTGTTGCTGCCTTTGAAGACAGAGGAAGGGGCCATGAGCCAAGGAATGACAGGGACCTCCAGCAGCTGAAAAAGGCAGGGAAATGAATTCTCTCCTAGAGTCTCCAGAAGGAGCACAGTCCTGCCAAAACTTTGGTTTTAACCCTGTGTGGCCCATGTTAGACTTCTGAAATACAGAACTATAAGGTAATAAATTTGTGTTGTTTTAAGCCACTAAATTTATGGTAACTTGTTACAGCAGTATAGAAAACTAAAACTGCCATATCCTAGCCCAGCCGTAGCCTTCTAACACATCACCCATTTTATTTCTGGCCTAGCACCCATCACAGTCTGTAATCATCTTGTTTAGCTGTCCATTGGAAGACTCCAGTCAAACGTGTGTTTTATGAAGATAGAAATGTAGTTGATCTCATTCACCAGATCACCCAGTAGATTCAATATTTGTTGAATGAATGCATGAACAAAAAAATGCATTTTCCTCATCTGTAGGGCTTCTTCTTTCAGGAAGGATAGTTAGCATTTCTGAAAGTGAACAAGGAGATTGAAGGTGACTGTGGAGGGGGACCATGTGACAGAGTGGCAGGAAAAGCAGACTCGGAAGTCTGACTGCTGGCCGAACCAAGTCCTAATATTCCAGTTCTGTTTTAAGGGTGAAGCAGAATGGAGGAGATTAAACCCAGACTATATTTAAAGCACTTTTCCAGCCTACTTTTAATCAGCTGTAAATCTTTAGTGACCATCAGGAGGGGATCTGAATGTCCCACGTGCTGCCTTTTCTCAGGAAAACTCAGTCTGGGACACTCCAAGTTTTTTTTTTTTTATTTTTATTTTTTTTTTGTTGCGTGGGCCTCTCACCGTCGCGGCCTCCCCTGCTGCGGAGCACAGGCTCCAGACGCACAGGCTGAGCGGCCATGGCTCATGGGCCCAGCCGCTCCGCGGCATGTGGGATCCTCCCGGACCGGGGCACGAACCTGCGTCCCCTGCATTGGCAGGCAGACTCTCAACCACTGTGCCACCAGGGAAGCCCCTGGGACACTCCAAGTTTTGACTAGTATCTGCAACACTTCTGCTCATTCACAGCGAGACCCGGGACCCTCTGCCACCGCAGGATCATGTGTTTGTTTAATTAGGGTACCGAGTACAGCCTCATCCGGTGGCAGATGTTGCCATGTGTAATATAATAAATAAAAGTCTTTATAGGACCCAGCAGGCAGTGGAGCCTTCAGTTAGCAGATGGCGAAATATTAAACTGGCAGAGCAATAACTTCACCGCCAGAATCAGCTGGTCCCTGCCCAGATTTTCTCTGACATGAATCAACTTCATATAGGATGTGTCACTCAGCTACAGATTCATACCCTCACCTGCCCTCTCTCCATTTCCCTGCTAGCACCATTCTTTCCTTGGCATCCCATTACTGAAGTCAGCTTCCTGGGGAGTGGAATCTTGTAACCCCATTAGCTGGTCGATGAGAGGAGCTGGCTGGGCTGGACTGTAGGGTTCCTTTATGGGGGAAGGAAATGCAATAAACCTGGTGGATGTCCTCCAGTGCCAGTTTCTCCTTGGTCCCCAGTTAGCCAGATGTTATGATACCTGGACCCTGGGCCCTAATGGTGCAGGAGGGTAATCCCACTTGGCTCCAGAAGTCCTCCTGTTTAGGATGGGAGGGACAGGGGAATGGCTAAATTAGTCCAGGGGCACTCCAGAGAACTGGAGAAAACAGGCCTTTTTGGTCTGAACAGGGATTGATTGACATCTGTACCATTGCTCAGGGGGCACAGAGGGGAGCATTGAACTTGTTTACCAAACACCGGATTATACTACTCATGTTTATAGAGGGCTTGCTGAGTGTCAGCCAGGACTCTGCATATGAGCTTTGCAGGAACAGTGCTGTTCCATCTTCACCATAACCCCTTGAGGCAGTAATAACAGACCCTTCTAGCACTTCCTGTGTGCCAGGCACTGTTCTAAGAGCTTTATGTATATTAATCCACTTAAAACCCCCAACACTAAGCCTTAAAACCATTTCTCACATGGGAAAACAGAGGCTCTGAGAGATAAAATGATTTGTTCAAGATCCCACGGCTAGTAGATGTCAGAGCTGGGACACCACCCAACTCTGTCTAAATTGGGGGGTGATGTTCTTAGCAGTTGCACTAATTTTGACTGCAGGAGACTTAAAAGTAAACTTTGACAGAAGATGGTGAATATATAGGCAAAATACTACCCAGAACATGGGGTGGAGAACTGTGGTAGGAAAGAGGATATGGACCTCACATTTGTTGACATTCACTAAAATAAACTTGACTATTTTTTGACAGGTATTTGAAAGACATTCTCTCCTTTAATCCTTATAGCAACCCTTTGAGACAGCTATTATTATTATAATCCAATGTTACTGATGGGAAAATTGGGATGAGAAGGATGATTTGACTTGCCCAAGTTTGCACAACCAGTAAGGAGAGGGGCCTGGATTGAGACAGAACCTGTCTGAACAAAGCTCTTGCCTTATCAACTCAAGTTTTTCAAAAGGTTTCTTGGAAGAGGATTTTGGAGATGTGAAAAATTTAAATAAGTAGAAATGAGGGAAAGACATTCCAGGCATAGGGAACAGCATAAGCAAAGGCCTGGCCGGTGTGGACAATAGGGTGTGTGTGTGTATGTGTGCGTGCGTGTGTGTGTGTGTGTGTGTGTGTGTGTGAAAGTGAAGACTGGGGAAATGAGGCCAATTGCTGGAGACAGGCAACCATAATCCCACTACCCAAAGACAACCATTACTAACATTGGGTGTTTTTCTTCACAGTCATTCATACAGACATACATAACACACACGTCTGTCTTTATGAGGTGTTTATGTAATTGAAATCTCTTTGAATATATAATGTTGCATTCCAGTTTTCTACCCTCATAAAATTAGTACCGATTTCTCAACATCATTAAACCTCTTTGTAAACATTTATAGATATAGGAAAATACCTTGAAATAAGGTTAAGGGGGAAAAGCAGGATCCAAATTCATAAGTTTGATATGCTTTCATCAAATCTCTTTGTAAAAATGTATAGATACGGGAAAACACCTCAAAATAATATTAAGGGGGGAAAAGCAGTATCCAAATTCATACATTTGATATGCTTTCAATTGTGTTAGATACACACTCTCGCATGAAGGCCCACACATAAAAAAATACCATACAGAATGGAAGGACATCCTTCAAAATGTTAATAGAGGCTGCCTTTGCTGGGAGGGGAGTTTTATTTTCTTCTTGGCATCTTTCTGTATTTTCCACATTTTCAATAATGAATTTTTATGATGAGAACATTTTGCATAGCTACATAATATTCCAAGGTATGGACTTACCATTATTTATTTTGTTACTGCCCTATTGAGGACCTTCAGGTAATTCCTACATTTTTATAATTATAAATAGTGCTGCATTAAATATTCATTTATTTGTTCAACACATATTCAAGAGTCTGTGATGCACCATATATTGTGGTGCACATATCTGCTCATGTTACTTAATGCCCATCATTTTACATATGAGGAAACTGAAGAGCAAAGAAATCACTGAGCTAGTTGAGGGTAGAGGTGGGTCTGTGCATCCAGGTCTTTCAATTCTGAGGCTTTATCTTTACCAGACCACCTCCCCCAAACATCTGGTCTTCCTTTTCCAGAATGGTGGCAAATCAGGAGAGTTACTTTGGGTGTACTCAGTCACAGATCTCCTCCTGCCTCTGCCCCCTGGAACTTTATTAACCATAATTGACGTATAACATTGTGTAAGTTTGAGGTGTACAATGTGATGATTTGATACATGTATATATTGTGAAGTGATTACAGCTATAAGTTTAGTAAACACCTCCAGCACCTTGCATAGCTACCTTTTTTATTGTTGTTTTGGTGGTGGTGAGACCATCTTAGCAACTTATAAGACAGTACTGTCAACTATAGTCGCCACGCTGAATATTAGATCCCCAGAACTCACTCATCTTACAGCTGGAAATTTGTACCCTTTGACCAACATCTCCCCATTTCCCTCCCCCCGCCCCAGCCACTGGAAACCAGCATTCTATTCTCTCTTTCCCCCTTACTTACTGGGTTCTGTTCTCTCTGATCCCTCCCAAATTACTTTTTAAAAATCACATCATTCTGTGTGATAGTTTGGATTATTGCCCAGCAAATGTTTACTTCCTTCGTTCTCCAATTGTGGGTGGAGTTTATTTTCTTATCCCATGATTCTGGACTTGGCCATATGACTCATTTTGGCCAACCAGATATTAGTGGGTGTGACATGAGCAGAGGTTGGAATATCACAGAGTTGTTGGGCTTGCACTCTTCACTTCTGCCATGGCCAGGAGAGTAAAATGCCCTGGGTAACCTGCTGGTCCTGGAAGAATGAGGAATGCCTGGAACGGACCTGAACTGAACCGATGGCCTGGAGCCAAGCCTTGCATGTATCAGCCAGACCCAGGCTGAACCATAGATGCACGAGCAAGATTTAATGCTTGTCATTGGAAACCACTGGTGTGTGCTACACAGCACAGCTGTGGTGTAGTACATCAATGCATGCTATTCTGTTGCTTTTGAAATTCTGTCTTTTCTCATTGGGGCACAGTTTCCATGGGAAAAGAGACAATGTCCATTTTGCTCACTCTGGAACACCAGCACTTAGCATACAGTAGATGCCAAATAAATACTTATTGAATAACTGGCAACCCCAGGATGGTTCACATAATACTTGTACCCATCAGTGTTTGCCGAATTGAATCATCGAACCATCCAAATTAGTTTGTGTTGTGTCCCAACAAATATATCTTTAAACTCAAGTTGGCACATGGGCCAAAAATGGTTAGTGATGACGCTTCTCTCTCCTTTCCTGCTCTCCCACTGCACGAAAGATCCTCCTTGTGAGGTTACACATACTGAAAACAGATGATGTGTCAACTCAGTAATTTAAACTATGGACCTGTAGTTGCTTAAAGATGAACTTGTTTGGAAGAAAAATGAGAAAAAGGCTTGTGACCATCCAACAGAGTCCCCAGATAAGGGCATCAATTTCGGTTCTTGGCAGGTCCAGCACACATTAAAGAAAACTGCTGAGGTCAGCAGCGGAGAGTAGCTACACTTCTTATTTTCACAAACATGGTTTTGGGGATGGTAATCATATCTATTAGCAAGGGTGACACCACTGTGGGCCTGGCAGATAAATGAGCTCTCCCACATTGCAAAATGAGCAAAGTGGAGAACGATAAATCATAACATTAGTTGAGACATCATCTATCTTTTGTGGCTTTCCCTTTATTCGCGCCACGGTCCCTCAGGACACTAATTCATTTACTGCATTTTATCGGGGAAGACACGTCAAGGTTTGGAGGCTGCTTTCAGTTAGGGGAACAGGGGCAATAATGTGTGTCATTAATTAGGCAAGGTTGGGAGTTTCAATCCAAACTCTGGTCTCCACTGACTTCCATAAATTGAGTTTTAGGACTGCGTCTGTGTCTTGTATTACTTCATCAAAAAGGAGTGTTATTGAAATATGCCCTGAGAGGGGGAGAGAGAGGAACATGTCTGCTCACTCTGAAGAAGCAATAAATTTAGGGACAAACCAGGTGACAAGCCAGATGCAATCTGAGTTGTCTAAAGATTCGTTCTGTTATCTGCATGTAATTGAAGTAAATGTGGGAATCTGGAGGATACGGAGCTTGAAGTACTTGTGTATGTCATCTAGTGGCCATATTCTTGATCCTAAGACATACACTGAGCAGATTTTTAAGAATTCTAAAATCATGATGCATTCTTCATTTGATACGTGCGTTGAATGTAGGATTATTACTTCATCAAAGGAATCCTAGAATCAAGGTAGTTATTAGATTGAGTACTTCAATTACCAATTGCTGCATATTAACTACTTAGTGGGTTAATAAACTTATTATTGCTATGATTCCAGAGGTTGGCTTGGCTCAACTGCAAAACTTCTGGTCCACGTGTCGTTAGCTAGAACTGCAGTCACGTGGGACTGCGACTCAGCTGGAGCGCCCACGTGGCTCACTCACACAGCTATTGTCTGGGAGCTCGACCAGGGAGCCTCACTTATCCTCTGTGTGTTCTCTTTGGGTGGGTTGGGCTTCTCCCAGCATGGCAGCTGGTTTTAATGGGCAGGAAGTAAAAGTCACCAGTCCTCTTAAGGCTCAGAAGACTTGGCAGGTCACTTCCATCACATTCCATTGCTCATAGCTGGTGCAGCCAGCCCAGCCTGAATGAGAGGGGAGATAGTATCCTCCTTCATGTGAAGAATGGTGTGCATGTTGGGGGCCATCTGTGGAAATTAGTAACCCACCGGACTCTGGTGCAAAGTCTAATAGAGACCCATCTTTGTTGTGGTCCTTTTGTGAATCAAAACAACGCCTTTCCTTTCTTCTCTTTGCAAGGAATCTGGACTTGGCTAAGCAAGGAAGACGTCTTTGCCAGAAGGGAAGGGGCTTGTGCTCTGAAGAAAGGAGTGGTTAGTGGTTCCCAAAAGCTCGTATTAAGCTTCTCTGGCTCCTTGATGTTCATGGAGTTCACAAACGTGACAATTTTTCATTCTCTACCCCTACCCCCACCGAAGGTGTAGGCTTTCATCTTGGTAAATACCACCACCATCCATTCATTTGCTCAGCTCCTTAAGCCTGTAGCCATCTTTGCCTTTTTCTTTCTCCTACATTCCACACCCAGTTCATAGCAAATGGCCAAGATACATCCACAAGCCTTCTATCCACTTCTGGCCATCTTCAATTCTACCCCTAAGCCAAGCCACCATCCCATCTCCCTTGGCCTGTTCCAGTAGCCTTTATAACTGGTCCTCCTGCTTTATCTCTTGCCCTGTTCTGTCTATTCTCCATATAGCAATGAGAGTGATCTTTAGACTAAACATAATCAGATGATGTCACTCCTCAGCTTACAAACTCCCCAGAGGCTACCCATTGTACCCAGAACAAAACCCAAACCACTCACCCTGGTCTACAATGGCCTTTGTGATCCAACCCTTGCCTGTCTCTCTTAGCTCATTCCCCAGCGTTCTCCCTCTTGCCATGCTAGCCTTCTTCCTGCTCTTTTAGCACACCATGGCCATTTGCATCTCCTGGCCTTTGCACCTACAGTTTACTCTGAAAAGTTTCAGGCTCTGGGGATGCATCATGGATAGACCTTGCTCTTATGGAGCTTTCAGAGATGGAAGACAGCAGACAAGTCAACACATGGATAAGTGTCAAGAGACAGTGAGTGAGCATTCTGAGGGTAAATAAAGTGGGGTAAAGGGATAGAGAGTGATGGGGGGCATGGTGTGAGGGAAGCCCTTTCTGAGGAGGTAGCTTTGAGCAAAGACCTGAATAATGAGTCCTGTAGATATCTGGGGGCAAGCAGGGCAGAGGAAAGAGCCAATTCAAAGGCTCCAAGGTGGGCAGAGAGCTGTAGGGCTTGGAAATTGTGACTATAACCATAAAACATGCTTCAGTAGAAGCTCGTGGTTAAATATGAAAGTCACGCAGCTGAGGCTGTGATGAGCTCTTTGTGGGGTTTCCATGAGGAGGGGGCTTCCTTTTAGGGAAGAACTCTGAGATACGTTGTTGGCTGAATGGACAGGGCCTGTCCTCAGCTTTCCTTCTGCTCTGCCCACGGCCTCTTGGCATTAGATTTAGCACTCGAGGCTCTGCCAGTGTGATTTCCCTGGAAGAGCAGAGTCCTGTTACGAGGACAAAGTGCAGTCCTGACGATGATGACATCTTCATGTCCCTGTTGACACTTCTAAGGGGACATAAGAAGAACTGCAAGCTCCCATTCTGATATTTTTTTGTGTATCATCACCCCCCCACCCCGAAGGTCCATCTGGGCTCATTTGGACTTGGATTTGAATTCCGCCATGATGTTTATGGCTGTGGGATTTTGGTGAGGAGTTGCCAAAACCTGAACTAGACAGGGGTCTGTGGTGATGGTTCTCAGATTTGGATTATTTATGCCCAGTATTATGGCTCTTGCATTTTTGTTTTCAAATTTTGTTTTATTTTTTGTATACATAAAACATTTATATCATTCTAAACTAAGAATGGTATTAAAAAGTTATCCTCAAAACATTAGGGGTACAAAGAGGGGTTGCTGGTGAGTGGTTGCCCTGGGGGGACAAGGTAGGTGTTCTATCACTGATATTGTTTAGTGGTGCCAGTACACAGTGATAATAAAAAGCAGATGACTTTTAGTTGCTTCCCTCTCCTCATTTCATATTGCTTATTCATTCATATGCCCGTCAACATGTCTCATATATTTAAAAAAATAAACCTTGTATTTTGGAATAATTTTAGATGTACAGAAAAGTTGTAAAGATAGCACAGAGAATTCCCATATTTATCCTTCATCCAGTTTCCCCTAATAGTAGCATCTTATACAACCATGATACATTTGTCAAAACGAAGAAATTAACATCAATATAATACTGTTAACTAAATGACAGACTTTATTCAGGTTTCACCAGTTTTTCCACCAATGTCCTTTATTTTGGACCCAGGATCCAGTCCAGGACACCGCATTGCTTTTAGCACATAGTAGGTTTATTACTGTTTTTTACATTCTCTGCAGATAGTGCATCTGGTTGACTGCATCTGGTGGGGCAGACCACTCCCACACTCCTCCTTTCTTGGTACCTCCTCCCACTCTCAGCCTCAGTGCAGTCCCACTTCCATTCTGATTACCTCTATCCTTATCTCCCCACTCATGGGAACCACTTTCTGATGATCTATTCTTCCATGTTTTATTTTGCTAATATAAACAAAGATATATGCTCATATCTTTCCTATACAAAACTATATACTATTTTCTGAACCTTGCTGATTTCATTTAAAAGTTATAAATTGTAGACCACTCCATATTGGACATAGAGATCTTCCTCATTCTTTTAGTATGATTTCATGGCACTCTATTGTGTGGATGTACCATGATTTAGTCAACCATTTCCCTAATGATGGACATTTGGGTTGTTTCTATTTATTGGGTATACGATACTGCAAGGAAGGAAAACAGTGAGACTGGGATGGAGAAAATGATGTTCATTTGAAAACCCATAAAGAATAGAACTGAATTGCCTCTTCTATGGAAACCTGGGGACCCCGAAAACTTATCTTTCCTCTTTCCTAAGGGGTTGTCCCTCTTTAATGGCCTTGACTATGGAGGCAGGCTTTGAAAATGTAGCCTTGGTGATAAGCAAGGGATCCCATAGATGAAGCATCAAGATTTGCACTTGCACTTGCTTTGTAACAGTTGCCAGCAAAAAAGTTATGCCAGCTCAGGAAATGGACGCTAGTCAATAATGCCTTCAGTGCAAATATTCTCTTGGAATAAGTTATTAACTCCCAGCAGACCTTGTGGTCAGACACAATTAGAACCTTCTCCCACAGTGGCCACATGCCATTTAACAGGTTGGGGCTATGGCCTGCAACGTGGAATTGATGAGGCCCAGGGGATATCTGTGAATGGAGGTGGGTGAAGATGGGATGGAAGTAACAGCTTGATGCAGGGGAAAGTGCCGTGCAGGTGGATAGACCTGAGTTCGAATCTTTGCTCATTGTTTAGCTGGAGTCCTTTGGGCAAGGTCCTTTACCTCTTTGAGCCTCAGTTTTCCCATCTGTTAGATGGGATAAGGGTTGTGAGGTTTAAGTGAGCTAAAATATGTAAAGCATTTAGCACAATGTACACAGTAATGACAGGTAATTAGTCTGGGAAGAAGTTTCAACTCCATGGGATAGAAACATGGAAGCATTTTTTCAATTGTATTATCGACTGTGTGTTAAATCTTTACCCTACTGCTTGGCAGCTCCCTTAACTTTCTGATTACTTTCAGCTATTAAAAATCTCAGTCAGGTCCAGGTTAAAACTCCAATTTCAGATCCAATGGAAATTTCTCTCCCTTCCCAATGGCAGGGACCTAAAGAGGTGGGGGGAGGGATAGGGAAAGGGTGTTACTTAACTTGGCAAGGCTGTAGCTGTGGGGTGGCACTTCTGACCTGGCATCAGCCAGAGTGACACCAGGTCTGTCTGTGGCTCAAACTTGTGCAAATGCGGTGGCCCTGTCATTGGTGGTGGGCTTGGTCCCAACTTTACCTGTGTCCTGTCTGTCACTGAGCCCCCTAATAGAGGGCCAGCCCTGCCTCCCTTTGTTTCCTTTCAATCATCCTTGGCCTCAAGCCCCCAAACTCAGAGGCTGGAGGCCTCTCAGCTCCCTTTGGCTTCTCCTGTACAGAGAGTCATGGGCATCCCTGAAGGGCTCTGAGGGTGCAGGGAGTGAGAGGTGCTTACTTTGCTTAGAGTAAACTTTCCCAAGAATCCTCACTTTGACTTTGGTCTGATGATGGCACTGGAGGGGTCTTGTGGTTCTGTACCTCAAGGATGGGGACATTAGCTCACCTTCTTATAAGTCACCTCATCCCTGGCTCCAGGGTAGGTGACCATATAATTTATTGTTCAAACTTGGACACTTCTGAGTATGAAAGGGAGTGGGGAGTTATAAATAGTTGTGCTAAGACATCAGGTATAAGTTGGGACCATCCCAGGCAAACCTGGGTTGTGTGATTGTCCTCCCTGGGAGCAATTTCTCTTGGAGGTCTCCTACCCTGATCTAGGAGCCAGCTGTCTGCCATAGTTGTCAATTCCAGAACAATAGGAAAATTCCCACTTGATGTGGGAATTCCCACCACCATGCCATGGTAACAAAGTAGGTGGTGATGGTGAGGATTAAGTGAGAGAGCTTAGCACAGTTGCCAGCACACAGTAGGTAGGTACTCATAGTAGATCCTCTCACCTCTGCTCCCCATTCCACCCCATGGAAGATCCACCTGACCAGTCCACTCTGAATTCAAAGCCAAATGATAATAGCTCACACTCATTAAACACTATGTGCCAGGGGCTGTGCTAAGTACCTTATATGCCATATCTTTTTCCATCCTAACAACAACTCTAAGGTAGGTAAGTATTATGATGTCTATTGTACAGTTAAGACAACTGAGGCCCAGAGAGGTTAAGTGCCTCCCCAAGGTCACACAGCACATAAGTGACAGAGCTGCAGTAGAAACCTGGGACTGCCTGACTCCACAGTCCATACCTTTAACCATTCTGTTGCATGAGGAATTGGGAGAACATAAGTAGAGGTGGCAGCCAGACCATTTAACTTCTGAGCAGTCAGGCCAGAGATCTCAGGCCTGTTACCCAATGGAGAGGAGGACAGGAATTGTCTCTCGGAGTTGAAAGTGGAGCCTTGTGCAAGAATGAGAGATCAAGAGAACTCTTGGACCCATTGCTGAGGGGTCTGAGGTGGTTGGAAAGAACTCAACCTATGGAAGGGTGGATGCCACATGGGAGCTAAGACTAGGAAACCTGCCATGCATTTTCTGTTTTAGGTCCTCTGGCAGATCTGATATGCTGGAGGGCATTTAGATCATCTGAATCTATAGACTGTCCAATTTAATCAATTATTGTCTCGTTTTGCATGCATTTTGACTTTGGTTCATTCTAGCATTTGGCTGAAATGCTCCCAGTTGCTTATGTTCCCTATGAAATACTGACTGACACATTTGCATCAAGTGTCCTTAAGTGCCCAGCTCTGTGGTGGTCACTTAGGGGGACATGTGGTCTGTCGTCAAGGAATTACTACCTACTTGGGGGAAAACTTAACATGGGACAATTTGCTCTGTCTTAGCCCTGCAAAAGATTGCTTATATTTACTAATTTATGTTTGCCATGCTTTGGAGTTATGCCTTCACTTTGCATTTGGGAGATGTTTTAGTTAGCTAGTGCCAGGATAATGCCACATAACAAACCTTCCCTATGCTATGACATGTAACAATAAACATGTACTTACTTGGCTGTTGCATCTGGAGGGATGGCTGGGGAGGCTCTGCTGAACTCAGCTGGGCTTGCTCATGCAACTGTAGGCCATCGGGATTTGCTGAGCTAGGCTGGTCTCAGCTGGGTGGTTCCGCTGCATGTTGCAGGACTATGGGTTAACCTGAGTCAGATTGACTCTTTGGACCAGGGGGCTGGCTAGGGCATGTCCTTCTTATGATGATGGCAGAGGTGCAAGAAGGCACATCCAGCCTCACAAGACCATCTAAGATCTTGCTTGCATCATGTCTGTCTTCATCCCTTTGACCAAAGAAAGTCACATGGCCAAGCCCAAACTCAAGGAGTGGGGAGAAACTACCAAGTTACATGGCAAAGAGAATGAGGTCAGGGAGGAAAGGAGAACTCAGAGGAAGTTGTAAAAAATAGTCATGAAAGACTCCTGGGGTGCTGATGCTGCTGAGGTTGCCTATTTCACTCCCAGTGCCTGTCATGTCTCAGCATCAGAGAAAGCTGTGTTTCCCTTGAGCAACGGGGGTATCTTTATTGAGTGGATGAATCTCATGTTTCTTTCTTTGCTATGGCCAACAGGAAGCCTAGAGTCAAATTTCAGCTCATCTCTACCTTATGGCTATAATCACCATTCCTGATGCTTACCTGATCCCAACCCACATATGGCTTCGTCTTATTTTCTCCTTCTAAGACACTCATTTATTTTATCCTGTTGTATTGCGTAGGTTTTTGTTAGCAGCTACAATTATTTTTTTGAATGTGGTGGGTATGAATGAACACAGCCAAATGCCAGATGAGGGGAACAGATAATCCATTCCTCTGTGGTATGCCAGGCTCTGTACCTGGTACTGAGGTTATGTGTTGAATCTTATACATTCCATGTCCTTGAGGAACTCACATGACAATAGGCTGTAGCAGGATTTCTCAGTATCAGCACTATTGACATTTTGGGTGGGCTGGATAATTCTTTGAGGTGTGTGAGTGTGTGTGTGTGTGTGTGTGTGTGTGTGTGTGTGTGTGTGTCCTGTTGTACTGTAGGATGTTTAGCAGCATCCCTGAGCTCAACCCATCAAATGATGGTAGTACTTCCTCACCTCAAGTCGTGACAATTAAAAATATCTAGAGATTTGCCAAGTGTCCCCTAGAGAGCATAGTCACCCCTGGTTGAAAATCCCTGGGAGATAAAAAAAAAATATATATATATATATATTTTTTATTATATATATATATATGGGCTCAGGGAAGGTTTGCCAAAGGAGGTGATACTGGCTGGAGTGGGGGCCTGGAGGCCAATTGCAGGAGCCAAGTGCAGGGGAAGGGAGAGGTCATTTCTGTGACATGGGGCAGCAGGTGTTGGTGGAGCTGTATGGAGCTGGGCAGGAACAGTGACTGATGAAGTCAGAGGTGCAAGCAGAGCCAGGCCCTAAAGGCATGGTCTTGGCTGTGACACAGATCTTGGATGAATTTGATTCTGTAGGTCAGTGCTTCTCAACTTTCAGAATGTCTGAGAAGGGACACTTGTTATCCATGCAGATTCCTGGTCCCCACCCCAGGGATTTTAATCCAGGATAATTGGATATTATGAATAGTGCAATTATGAACATTTGTGTATAAGTTTTTACATAGATATATGTTTTGAATTTTCCTGGATATGTACAAAATAGTGGAATTGCTGGGTCATGTGGTTAACTTTGTGCTTAACCTTTTGAGGAACTGCCAGCTCTGTTTTCCAAAGCAACTGCACCATTTACATTCCCACAAGTAGTGTATGAGGCTTCAGATTTCTCCATATATTCACCAGCACTTATTGTTGTCTGTATTTTTTATCATATCCATTCTAGTGGGTATGAAGTGGTATCTCATTGTGGCTTCCCTGATCGCTAATGACCTTGAGCATCTTCTCATGTGCTTGTTGGCAAACAATGTGTTGTAAACCTTCCCCAGTTTGTTTTAAGGTGTGGTCAGAGGTGTGAACAACCTGTCTGTGTTGAGGGAAAGCAGAGGTGCTTGTGGGGAGTGTAGTTGGGAAGAGCTTCCTGGAGCAAGGCGAGCAGCCTAGAGAGGTTAGAATTGTAGTGGGACCCGCTGAAAGGACCTACTGAAAGGTGTGAGGTCCCCCTGGGAGCCCCTACAGGAGGGATTTCAGGGAAAAGAGCTGGCGAGCGGAGTCCAGATCAGAGGCTCCCGCAGGGGTGGAGTGCAGGGGGTCTAACTGGGAAGAGGATAGTGGAAATGTAAAGAGGGGCTGGACAGAAGGGCCGTGGCGAATTGGAATAGACTGGACTTTGGGCTGATGGAGTACCGGGGGCAGAGGAGAGGGGAGAGGTGGGAAGGAAGGGTCAGATTTTGCACTTCTACTTCAGGGGCAGAAATGGGGAATCCATTTTGGGAAGGCTACAGAGGGTGGGTCAGACCTGGAATAGTAGCTGAGAAGAAATGGGGACACGAACAGTCTTAAGTCTGAGGTGTGTCCCCTTACCCTCGCTGAGCCTCCCCTGGCTCGTCTCTAAATTGGGGGTGACAATCCTTTGTTGCAGGGTGTTTCTGGGGGTTAAGTGAGGTAATTGATATAGGCTGGAAAGCTATATTGACATGCACTTTGTTCGTTCATCTAATTTATTACCTTGTATTATTATTTACATTTGGTTCTCTCCTATGAGACTGTCTTATTTATCTTTATAACTGTCTCATATGTTTGTATAAACTCAGTGCCTCAGATTTACAGTTTCCTTTCCTTCCCCTTAATAACAGTTGATCACTCACTGTGTGCCAGGAGTTGTATATATCGGTTACCTTCCCTCTGCTTCCAACATCCCTTCAAGGTTCCCATCCCTGGTTTGCAGATGAGTAAAGGAAACCCTCCCGAGAAGCTTGTCTGTGGGCTGAGCCTATTTATGTTGCGGGGGGGGAAGGGAATAATAAATTATTGATCCTATGTTATATGCCAGACTATATAGATTTTCTTACTTAATCTTCCAATCACTCGGTGAAATGGGCATGATTGTCCCCACTTTGCAGATAAGAGAACGAATTGAGCAAGACTCCACAGTTAGGGAAGTGGCAGGGTCAGACTGCAAAATCCACAGCTCCGCACCTCCCCACCTCCCCTCTCCCGAGACCTCCCAGCAATGGGAAAAGGGGGTATAGAGGGGGGAGGGTCTGCAAGAACAGGGAGGCGAGGCCTGCAGTGCCTCCCTAGGCACCTAGATGGCGCTCAAGGCTCGGCTTCCAGGACACACCTGGGGCTCCAGCCTACCTGTGGAAAACAGGCTGCTGGTTTTATGCAACAATTTATGGTAAGGAAAGGAAGAGACTGAAAAATTTGTCTTGCCTCTGTTTTGTTTTTGTTTCTGTTTGCAAAACGAATCTACCGCCTCTAAGCCTGCAGTTCATCTTTGTAGCTCCGTCAGCCTAACATGCCGGCAAAACCCTGAGGGTGGGGTGGTGAGGGCACAGGCAGGGTGAGACATTTCAAGCAAAAAATAAAGTGAAACGGCCCCATCATAGAGGGCACCTCTCCTGACCCTCTCATCAAAGTTGCCATGGTTTGTAGATGTCAGCGAATTCCCCCACCCTGGAAAGCAGGGCCTCTGCCAGTCAGAAGACATAATATTGTCAGAGGTGGAAAGAGTTTCTCTTTTGGTCTCTGACCCCTCATTTTGTGGATCTAGAAGATGGACGGCTAAATCACGGGTCTGAATTTAGGTCTTCTGGTGCAATTTACTCACCCCATTCAACTTTTCTCTTTGTCTAAAAAAAAATTGCCTTTTTTTTCCCCTGATTTGGGCAGCACCTCGAGGAGGGGCAGGGCAGGGCAGGGGGGACACCCTGCCTGGGTGGAGTGGAAGTCCTGGGGTGGGGCTCAAATGGGAAACGAAGCATCAGGTCAGCTCAGAAAGGTCTTGCCTGGCTTGGAGAGGCAGCTTGGCTGGATTTTCAGCTCCTGGGACCCACGTTCAAAGGAATAACAGGACTGTTCTGAGAAATTGAATTGTGTCGTATTTATTTCCTGTTTTCACTTCATGATTATTCTCAAAGTCTGAATGTGGGAACTTTCTTCATACACATTGTGGATTTGGATACTAACTTGAAATCCGCTGCCTCATCCCCCATTTTTTTTTTTTTGCTTTGGCTTGGCCACCAGGGAGCTTGGCATCCAGTTGGAGTCCAAATGCCTAAAACTGTGAAGAACCTAGTGAATTGCATAGATGCATTTCCCCTTGGTCTTCATTTCCTGTCTCAAGTATATTTTCCCCAGCTTTGTTTCTTAATTACATTTTCCAGTTTTATTATGTTGTGTACCTTCTCTGGAGCTGCCTCAAGTCCTTCATGGAATAAATAAAAATGCTTTTGTAGTGGGGCATTTTGGCTGACTGAGCTGGGGGTCTAGATACTTCTACTGTGGGCACTGCTTCCCTCTCCTCTGTCCCCTCCCAGGCCCTCGAGCTTTTATTGTGGGAAGGAGGAAGGCAGAGGGGACGGGCGAGCATCTGTTCTCCCTTTACCCCTCTGCGTGGCCTGAGGTCCTATGATTAGAGGGATGGAGACAAACAGCTACTTTTCATAAGAGGACTGCTGATATCCTAGGCAAGGTGTGGCAGCCAGAAGTTGGCAGAGCTCTCAGAGGGGCTTTATGTGCCTGTGCAGGCAACAAGCAAAGCAGCTTCAGGGACTGAGTGACAACCGATGGCACAGGGTTGGCCAGAAGGCCATTCTCCCAGGCTCTGCAGGGAACTTCACTGTTTGCTATACTCAGGCAACTCAACAGACTGGAAGCTTTGGGGCATCTGGAATAATCTGTTGACTAGAAACAGCAACGAAGCTTTGCTCAGTCTCTTTGTGGGCAACTGTGGGCCGGAACAGACGTGAAAGTGCTTGGGGAACTCTGGTGGTTAAAGGCAGATGGACACATCACAGAGACTCTTCAAGTCAACTGGAGACTGACTGGAGGGGGGCTAATGTCTGCAAACCATCCAGGTAAATGGTGTACATGCCCTCATCATTTGTATATAAAAGAAAGTATGACTAATTTGTCAGGACCTATCAATATTAGAAATGCACATCCCCGTTAATCCAGCAGTTCTGTTTCTTGGAATCTATCTTATGGAAATGTCCGGGGGTGTGTGGAATAACATATGTTCAAGATGTTCATTACAGTATTGTTGTAATAGTGAAAAAGTAGGGGTAACCTAAATGTTCATCAATAAGGGAGTGGCTAATTATGGTACACCAGTACTATTGAGTGTTATGTGGCTGTTACAAAGGTGAGATACACTTATATGTGCTAACATGGAAATCTCCCAAACACACCAAGTTTAAATAAACTATCTGTATATATAAAACTATATATGATATCTACATCATTACATATATATAACTATATATATATATATATGTATACATATGTATGTGTGTACACATATATAATGTGTACTTTATATATACAATAAATACCCCCTCCCCCAAAGGAAGGCATCTGGGTTTGTAGACTGGCTGTGATGACTAATGATCGTAGAAAGGTCATTGTCTGTGCTTGGGATCATACTAAAAATATTTGACCACCTATAGGGCATGAGCCCTGACTCATCTGAATGGATGCTGGGGCAGAATATGGAGACCCCTTGCTGTGCCAGGTGTTAACTCTTTAGTTCTTGGATTATGTGTGGGTGGAGGTGTGGGAGATTCCAAGGGTGATTGTTGACTAACTACTATGGAAGAATTTCTGTATGTTAATAACCAGTATGGCCATACTGATGCTCTTGGTTAAATATCAGCCTCGCCATTGGTGGTCATATTTTTTAAATTCTGATAAAAACGAAATGAGCTTCCTGTACCCTGATTTGTGAGTGGCAAACTGTGAAGTGGGTCTCACAGAGCAGAGGCCTCCGGGAGTTGCTTGATCCTAAGCTGTGGACTCGCTGCTCTGGGAACTGAATCCCTGCCCTGAATCCAGCATTGCCATGAGTCCTGCTGTATGACACCCTTTAAGAGAACTAACCCCATCCTGCAGAAAACTTGGTATAATTAGTCATTAATAACCAGAGCCTGGCTTCTCCATGGTGCAAATTGTTTCTGTATTGATCTCCACCCGCATTGTCAGCACCCTGAAAAGATTGAACTTTAAGTGCTTAATTTAGCCTCATTCAACCGAAAAATTTGGTTTTGTCCTCCAAACAAAAGCACCCTTGTTTTAGTCTTCTTTTTCCTCCCACAAATAATAAAATCAATCAGTTTCTCCCCCTTCCCCCGCCCAAACCTAGTCTTCCCCTGTAATCAATACATTTTGAAATGTCAATGTATTCCTGGGTGAGGAGCTGGGAAGGGCTGGGGGAGGAGCGGAAGGAGGTGGGAGCTGATGGGAAGACAGCTTCAGCATCTCCAGGCCAGCAGGTTGCCTTTAAATCCCATCATGGCAAATCCCAGCTTGTTTCAAATCTCTGGGCTTCCACACCTGGGTACGTGGTGCGGGGTGCGGCCTTTCAGGTGTAATTGATTGAAATATTAACCAACATTTTCAGTTTTGCTTCACAACCTTAAAAACAAACTGCTAAGCTTTCCACGTTTTTAAAGTTATCAAGTAAACGGTATGGGAGTCGTGATCACACTCACTCCATCCCAGATCACTTGTCCTGAGCCCCACCTTTTCCATGAAGTTGGTATTGATGGGGTTTTGGAGGGGGTAGGGGGCACGGAGGGGGAGAGACTCAGATCAGAGCTGGTTTATTGGAAAAAGCCAGAGCCAAACCAGCCAACCAGAGGTTGACATCTCCAATTTAAGAAGTTAATAATATTCCTGCAGAACTGGTTTGGACAGATTGTGAGAGGTCATCCTTTGGGGGAAGAGGTGTTAACCTTGAGTGCCAGCTTTGCGCCAGTAACTTTGTAAATATGATCACAGTGAATCTTTCCCGGTTGCAGAGATGAGGAAACAAACAGGGACTAAGTGAATTGCCTTCAGGTCACAGAGAAGGGAAATGCCAGAACCGCATCAGGAACCATGCCTTTCTGGACTTGCCTCATCCCCCCAGGAAGAACACAATAGTACCTCCTTGTAGAGTGGCTAAAAGGGTTGCATGAACTATGCCTGTAAAGTGTTTAGTTGTATTAAGCACTTAGAAATAGCTGGTATTGTTATCATCATTATAATTATTCTCCTGATACACATATAATATTTGCTTTTAGAAAATTTCTGGTATCAGTACATTTGCAAAAAATTTATTTTTTTTTATTTAAAAAATTTTAATTCTTTTTTTAATATTTGAATTTAATTTTTATTTTTTTATACAGCTGGTTCTTATTAGTTATTGATTTTATACATATTGGTGTATATATGTCAATCCCAATCTCCCAATTCATCCCACCACCCCCCATCCCCGCTTTCCCCCCTTGGTTTTCATACGTTTGTTCTCTACATCTGTGTCTCTATTTCTGCCCTGCAAACTGGTTCATCTGTACCATTTTTTTAGATTCCACATATATGTGTTAATATACGGTATTTGTTTTTCTCTTTCTGACCTACTTCACTTTGTATGACAGTTTCTAGGTCCATCCGTGTCTCTACAAATGACCCAATTTCATTCCTTTTTATGGCTGAGTAATATTCCATTGTATATATGTACCACAACTTCTTTATCCATTCGTCTGTCAATGGGCATTTAGATTGCTTCCATGACCTGGCTATTGTAAATAGTGCTGCAATGAACATTGGGGTGCATGTGTCTTTTTGAATTATGGTTTTCTCTGGGTATATGCCCAGTAGTGGGATTGCTGGGTCATATGGTAATTCTATTTTTAGTTTTTTAAGGAACCTCCATACTGTTCTCCATAGTGGCTGTATCAATTTACATTCCCACCAACAGTGCAAGAGGGTTCCCTTTTCTCCACACCCTCTCCAGCATTTGTTGTTTGTAGATTTTCTGATGATGCCCATTCTAACTGGTGTGAGGTGATACCTCATTGTAGTTTTGATTTGCTTTTCTCTAATAATTCGTGATGTTGAGCAGCTTTTCATTTGCTTCTTGGCCATCTGTATGTCTTCTTTGGAGACATGTTATTTTTATTCTTAAAATATGTTTGACATTGAAAATAAAGACAGAATCTCTACCCTCAAAGAGATGACAGTCTGATTTTGAGAGAATAGAGGAAGAAGAAAAAAAAAACAAGTAACAATTCTGTGTCATACTTATTATAGAAGGAACATGCTAGAAGGAACACAGAGGAAGGTCACCTTATATAACCTGGAGAGGAGACATCAGAAAAGGCCGGTAGGGGGATTTTAACTCATGAAAGATGATGATTAGGTGTTAGCTGAGTAACCGAGGAGTAGGAAGGGAATTGTGAGCAAGAGGGAGCAGCGTATGCTGCGGTGCGGAGCTGTGAAAGGGGCGTGGCCTGCAGCTTGTTGTGAAGGGGGTGGCTGAGAGATGGCCAGAGATTGGGCTGGGCAGGTGGGCAGGGCTGGATCGTGGTGGGCCTTCCTGGCTAAAGAGAAGAGGTTTCATCTAGGAGGCTTTGTGAATCCTTGAAAGTTTTTAAACAGGAAAGTGGCAGGTTCAGAATCATGTTTCAGAGGATGACTTTGTGCTGTGTATGGGGGCTCCCCTGGAGAAGACTAGAAGTAGTGAGGCTGCATCAGAGGCTGCCGTAGTGACCTAGAGGAGACACTCCAAGCCCTGAATATGAACACAATAGCTGTGAATGGAGAGACACGGGATGGGAGAGCCATCCAGACATGGGATCCATAAGAATTGGAGACCAGTTGGATGTAGAGAGTGAGGGAGGGAGAGGAAGTCTAAGATGATTTTTGTTTGGTTGGTTGGTGGAACCTTTGATCAAGAAAGGAGGCAGCAGGAGAAGCATGTTTTAAGAGAAAGATGGAAAGTCAAATTTCAGACACTTCAAGTTTTAGGTATATAGGGCATCCAAGTGGAGATGAGTGGATATACTCTGCGGTCCTGTGTGTGTAGAGCACAGTAATTGGTGATCGACAGATGATTAACATTTGTTGAGGGAATGAGTAGATGGCTAAAACCGTAATGTGGATGAGATTGTCCAGTAGAAACATAAGTCCAGCAGGGTGAAGAGGAAAGAGTCCTGGGGGAACATTAATCACCCCACTGACACCCAAATAATGAATTAAGAGAAGCTTGAAATTCAGAAATCATAAGCATATCAGTCAAGAGAAGAAGATTCAGGGTATGGCAAAGAGGCATTTTCAGCACTGATGTTGACCTATACAACTTATCGACGAGCTAACCATTTTCTTTCTTAGAGATAATAGCCAGCATTCACTGAGTACTGCCTATGCGCTGGGCCTTGTGTCAGGGATTTACCTGTATTTCTTTACTTAACTCACAACTCAGTGACAGGGAGATGCTATGTTTTTTCCTTTTCTAGAGATAAAGAAATTTGGAGTCTTGGAGACATTAAGTAATTGCTCAAGCCCTGTAGCTTATGTTCAGTGGACTTGGGATTCAGACCCAGGTCTGGCTGACTCAGCCAATAATCTTCATCACTCTTTTGTCTCGTAAATATCCAGTCATTTAAAAAATCAAGGCTGAGCATATCAGGTTGTGCAAAAGGTGCTTTGCCTCTTAAGACAATCAGATTGAGAGAATGGTACTATTTGTGAGGAATGTGGGATGTATAAGTTGTTACACTGGCCTTGTATATCTTTGGGTTTTTCCAGGTACTTTATCTGCCACCTGTCTCTCCTCATCTCCTATGATATTAAGTTGATGGCTTTTGAGAAGCTGCCATCTTTAGTGGAGGTTGCTCATTTTCCTGATCATGGCCTGGAGGACTTTTCTCCATCTGAGTGAGCATTGAGATAAAGGATAAGCCAGTCCCAAGGTCAATTGGATGAACAGAATCTTTCTTTTGTTGGCTTGTGGAGACCAGTTAGTAATGGTGGATGAATGGATTCGATTAAATGCCTTCACTGATCTAGGTCTACTGGGGGTAGTGATAAATTCCCAAATGAGGTGCGGGACCTATTGGGTCTGAACACATCACCTTGCCCTGGCTTTGGTAGATTCAGAGCAGCTCCTTCAAGTATCACAAGAAGAAGGTCTACCAGTACTTCCATTCATTTACTTTTTGAGCAGCTTGTTTGCCTCAGTACCCATCCATCATAGTGGCAATAGCACAGTCTTTAGAGCCAGGCAGGCATAACTTTGACTTCTAGCCCTGCTTCTTGCTAGACGCATAGAATTGGGGAATGATCTTAACTTCTCTGAACCTCACTTTTTTTTTTGAGTTATACATATATATTTTTTAACTTCTTATTTTACATTGGAGTATAGCCGATTAGCGATGTTGTGATAGTTTCAGGTACACAGCAAAGGGACTCAGCCATGTATATCCATGTATCCATTCTCCCCCAAACTCCTGTCCCACCCAGGCTGCCACATAACATTGAGCAGAGTTCCTTGTGCCATACAGTAGGACCTTGTTGGTTATCCATTTTAAATACAGCAGTGTGTACATGTCAATCCCAAATGCCCTAACTATCCCTTCTCCCCATCCTTCCCCCCTGGTAACCATAACAAAACTCACTTTTCTTATCTGAAAAATAGGACCAGTAGAGCTTAGCTTACCGTTCTTGTGGACATGGCATAGCGCATTAAGGTGCTCATCATGGGGCCTGGTACTGTGAACATGCTCAGTATATGTGAGGCCCTTTTTCTGAAGGGAATGGAGGTGTATACCCCCTAGATAATCTGTAGCTGGGTACTTATTCCATTGCCTCCAAGAATTTTTGTATTTTCATCCAAATAAGATCTGGTATTAAAATGGCCCCCATGTTGTCATTGTGTTGTAAAAGTAATCAGAAATTGTCCAAGAAATTCAGATGTCACAACTACTTGCAAACCATTGCTTTTAACTGAGTGTGAGAACCCTTGATGGAGCCCAGTACAAGTATTCCATATTATTCACAGTACAGAATCACATGAGCTGGATTCCAGGTTAAATGAAGAACACGCCTTTCCCCTGAAAAAAAGATATAGTTGATGCAAAATGGGTAAAGCTAGACTGACATTCACAGGCTCACGCTGACCTGTGGTGAGGAGGCACGATACCTCCTGGAACTTATGCTGACTATTCTACGAGTCTTGAACACTGTGGATGTAGGTCACCTCCCACAAGTTGATGTCCAAGCAGCTCCAAAGCTCAAGAGGAGTGATGTGATGGGCAGCTGTGGGGCCGAAGTGACACAGGTCTTTGCAGGACGACGTGGAGGACTGGGTCACACCTTCAAGAACCCTTCAGAATGTTTTGTCATGGAAGCTCAGACTGTCAGAGTAAAAGGGGTAGAAGGTGCGGGAGGCCCAGAATTTGGAAATAAGGCGTACCCTGTTGCTAAAACATAAAATTAATAAGTATTAGATCAGAGGTAAGAAAGGCAAACTCACCGTAGCAACAACAGTAGAAGTCACACATAATAAGTGTGTACTATTTGCCTGGTTTATTCTAGGCTGGGGGTTCATATAAGTTTGGGAAGACATTCTAATGGGGTGGGAAATGGACAGTAAACATGTACATTATTTTGTATATTAGGAGATAGTAAGTGCCAATATGAAAAATAAAGCAGATAGAGAGTGTGGGGCAGGGAGCGGGTGTTGTAATTTCAAGTTGGTAGTTGTGGAGGGTTTCAACGACTAAATAACATTCAGCAAGACACACTCTCATGACCCGAGAAGAGCATTGCAGGAAGAGGGAACCCCAAAGTGTCCAGGCACTGAGGCATGAACTTTCCTGGCACGTTCAAATCAAAGCAAAAAGGCTGATGTACCTGGAATGGAGCAAAGTTCAGGTAAGAACAAGGTGATGGGAATGAAGTCAGAGAGCTAACAAGACTGAAGGTTCTTGGGACGACCAGGTTGATACTTATCCCATCAAAGGGCATATTGTCATCATCATCTTTTTATTCTTCTCCATCTTTTCCTTGCTCTAACATTTTCTAGGCACTTTGACAAGCAGGTGACCTGGAGGGTCTTCTCAACCCTCATAACAACCCTTTGAGGCAGATCGTTTATCATTCTTATTGCACATACAAGAAATCAAGGTCTGAAAGGTCACAAGCTCCGTGGCAAAGGCTCAGCACTTTTTTTCTCATGCTATCCTGCCTCCATTTCCAAAGCACCGTTTATTTGTGTCACACCTTCCAGCTTTGGCTCATAGCTTTTCACATAAGAGCATCCAAGAAACTCTTGTGTATACCTGTCAACTGCTGTTTTTCTTTTTTTTAACTTTGAAAAAACAAGGTTTATTATTCACAGGTCCTGGGGAGTACACATGTTGCGGGGCCACATAGCAAGAGGTTTGGTCAGGAGGTGAGGAACAGGAGTACACACTAGAGAGCAAGAGCGCACACTAGCAGACCTGAGGTTCTGCCTTCATTCTGGTTGAGGGTGGGGTGCCTAGGGTTTTGCAGGTTCACTCTTTATTGGTGAGTTTAAAACATGAGAGCGGGAATTAAAGCCCAGGGAGGGAAAAGCAGGGTCACTCAAATGATCAGTTATCTAGGTCAACCAGGGCTTTCTAAAAGGGAAACTTCATGGGTGGGGTGGCCTGGCTCTTTATATAGTTGTATAGCTGGCAGTGGGTTTATTTGAGATGGATTTCTTTGCAATGTATACCTCAGCAATCAAAAGCTTAATGTCAGGCATGCACTTATATTACAATGAAAAAAGCGAATTGTCAGGCACTTACACCACACTGCTTCTTTCTAATCAACCATGGGATCTCATGGTAAAAACATGCCTTTTGAGATTGGCTTTTTTGACTCAGAACATTGTCTTTGCAATTATTTAAGTTGTTTTGTGTTATAATAGCTTGTTCCTTTTTGTTGCTGAGTAATATTCCATGGTATGGATATACCACAGCTTGTTTATCCATTTACCTGTTGAAGGATATTTGGGTTGTTTCAGTGTTGGGTTTTACTAATAAAGCTGCTGTAAATATTCATGTGCAGCTTTTCAGTTCGCTTGGATAAAATACTCAGAAGTAAAATTGCTGAGTCATATGGTATATATATTTTATTTTATTTTTTAATTTTTATTGGTATATATATTTTAAAATTTTAAGAAACTTCAAACCTGTTTTCCCAAGCAGGCGCATCATTTTCTGTTCCCATCAGCAATGTATGAAACTTCTGTCTTCTCTGGATGCTCATCAGCATTTGGTGTTATTGGTATTCTTTATTTTAACCAATCTAATAGGTGTGTGGTAGTATTACATGGTGGTTTTAATTTTCATTTCCCTAATGATTAGTGATGTTCGACATTTTTTCCCTTATGCTTATTCTGTCAATTGCTCTTGATGCCTCATCTTCCTTCTCACTGGCAGTGGTACAAATGGAACAGGCAGACAGTTTCTCTGGGCCTCCCTGTTATGGACTGCATGTTTGTGTCTCCCTTAAATTTATATGTTGAAGTCCCAGTCCCCGAAGGGATGATAAAAAGAGGTGGGGCCTTGGGGAGATAATTATGTTTAGTTGAGGTCATGAGGGTAGAGCCTCCAAGATGGGATTAGTGCCCTTATAAGAAGAGGAGGAGACCAGAGCTTTCTCACACCATCTTGTGAGGATATAGCAAAGTGTCTGTCTGCAGACCAGGAAGAGGGCCTTCGTCAAAACCTGACCAAGTTGGCACCCTGCTCTTGGACCTCTAGCCTCAGAACTGTGAGAAATAAATTCCTGTTGTCTAAGCCACCCATCCATGTATTTTTGTTATGACAGCCCAAGTGGACTGAGATGCTCTTGTTTGTTTTGCATAACATTTCCTTTTTGAGTTGTGTTGCGGGGCCTTGTTCATAAGCACGGACCTTCCCCACATGCTTGTTGGTACTTGGTTGTGAACCACCATCTTCCATAACAAAATTCTCCTTTGTCCCCATCTCTTTCTTTGAGAATTGCTATCTAATTATTAATTTTTGTTTTAGTGTTTTCTCCTCTCTCTTTTGCCAGTTTGCAGAGGCAGGATCTGCCAGGTGTTCCTTGCTGCCCACTGAGCAGACTTTCTCAATTTTACAAAAGCTGCTATGGTTGGGACTTTTGGCACTCAGCCACTTCTGGTTCTTTCTCCTTCTGGTAGAGAATTGCATTTCTCTGCCCCTTGGCGTTAGGTTAGGTTCCGTGAGTGGAAGCGATGCTGCTACTTCTGGGCAGAGGCATTCAATTCCTGGCGTGAGATCTTTGGGGCTTTTTAACCTGATTGAGGCAAACCCTGAGGCATCTGTTGAGCTGGAGGGTCCATGAGCTCCATGAACACTGAGCCACCACACAAAGAACAGTGGCTGCCATCCTAGAAAGCTGCCAAGGCTCGAAGAATCACTTTTGTTGTGTCACAGATGTGATTTTGGTCTGTGTGTGTGTGTGTGTGTGTGTGTGTGTGTGTGTGTGTTGTTCCTGTAGCATCACCTAGCTTATACTGATTGACACCTCTTTTTCTGCAAGACCAGGTTGAGTGTCAGGCAATATCCTGATTTTTACTCAGTGTGAAGTTAGAATTTGAGGTTTTGCGGGAGACAGACTTGCGTTGTATGACCCTGGGCAAATGACTTTACCTTTCTGCATTTTCTGGTTTTCTTTTCTGTAGATCGAAGAGACTTATACCCACCTTCTAGGGTTGTTGTGAGAATTAAACGTAGTAACACGTGTAATGTAGGTAGTATACAGTAGACGTTTAATGAATGCTTGTTTTCGTTCTCCTTTTCCTGCACCATCGTAAACTCGAAGATTACACGCCCATTTTATTCTTTTTTCTCCCAAGGATTTCGCCACTTTCTCATTAACCAGTGTTTCCTTGTTGCCAGGATTTAGTGCCAAGTAACCATCTCCCTTGTTGCTTCCTCTGACTTCTTAAAGATGAAATCGTCAGCAAGGCAAGGCGAAGATTGATCAGATGAGACACCCAGCAGATGTCCAGAGAGTCTGAGTCCCCACTGCTGCTCCGTCCTGCCTCTGTGCCAGTTCTGTAATCTGTATTAGGAAAACATGGTCTGCTTGATTGCTCTGTAGCAGACTTTCACAACATTAGCAGTTGCTTCCCTTTCTTCTAGTTCTCCATGATATTTGTTTCCATTTTCAATTTTTATCCAATTCAATTAGATGCTTGTTTTGACTCCGGCTCTGAGCTGGGCGTGGGGGATACAGAGGTGGATTAAGGCGTAGCTCCTGCCTGCCAGAAAGTCACTCTGGTGAGGGGAACAGATGAGGTAGACAAACTCACCCACCCACCAACCACCAACCAACCAACCAACCAACCAACCAAGAGGACAACCCCAAATACTGTGATGACTACAAACACATAAGCATGTACATGATACAGAGAAAGGACTAGGGAGGAACTGATGAATTCCTTTGGGTCTAGGAGTGGTAGAGGGATGAAGTCTTTTTCCAAAAGATTCTGTTTCATTAGGGTTTTGATGGGTGAATAGGAGTGCACCAAGCAGATTATGAAGGAAGAACATTTGGGAAAGAGAAATAGCATTTGCAAAGGCACAGTGACATGAGATGTGAATAGTTCTGGGCAATATATGGGATTTGGTGTTTAACAGAGCATAAAGGGCAAAGTGGGAAATGGTAGGAGGTGAGGTAGAAGGTTTTGCCAGGCAGGCCAGTGGGGAGAGGACACATTCTTGAGTATATGGGCATTTATTAGACCTGCTTCTCTTTGAGGTTTACTCTTTATTGCTTTTTGCTAGCCATGCCCTTCAGTGAATAAGATTGTATTTGTTGCCTTGTCTGATAATGCTGGGTGGTTAGCCCTCATGGGTCTGGATGGAGTAGAGGGCTCTTGGAATGTGCAGAAAAGAACATGGAGTCAGGATAAAGGCGGACTTGAGCTCAAATCTGACAATGTGTTTTATTAACCCCATGTTCCTGTGCCTGAGGTCTCTATTACCTCCTCTGCAGAGGGGGGGAAATCATGCCTGCCTTACTGAGCATCTGTGAGGACTAAAATGAAAGAAATATTTAAAGTACTCAGCACAGAACTTGGTGTCCATTGGGTACTCAGTACATCTCCCAGTTGGAGAAATCAGTTACTTGTGTTTGGGAATTGCATTAAGCTCATAAAGAAACAGCTGAAAATTGTTAAGACTGATTTAAAAAATACAATTATGCTTTTTTTTTTCCTTTTGAGAAAAGTTGTTAGTTCTTTTTCATGACAAACCTCTCAGGGCCCTCAAAGGAGGAAAACAAATTTGCAAAAAAAAAGAAACTTGAAACAATATGACATTTCTGTTGTATCAAACCTCAAAGGTCTTACCTTGAGATTATTTTGGTAAATCCATTTACATTTTTTACTCCCCCCACCCCCAAACGTCATGTATTAGAACACATTGCTGTTTTGACGTCTCCACTGTGATATTTTTTTAAGCCATCAGTAGAGTTTTAAATATCTCAGGACTGAACTCTGGCCTTTGAGGAAGGCAAACTAATTATTTCTCAAACGATTCTGTAGAGCAAGCCGCTGGCATTTGTTTCCGGGCAGCTTAGAAAGGAAATGCGAAACTGTTGGCTTTTTAAGGAAGAGGATGTGCAGTCAGACAGGAGTTCAGAAACTTGTCCACCCCGTTTCAAGAGGAAGCCCTGATGTTCCTGGAGAACAGCTGGGGCCAGGGTTTCACGCAAATGGTTTTGCAGTTGACTCAGGCAAAACAAAAGCAGTGCTGATGGGTGCGATAAAGGTGGTCACAGATGTCAAGGGCTGACTGAAGTCTTATATAATCATTTGATGGTCCCAACAACTCTAGAGAGTAGAGACTTTTAGTCCCGTTTTACAGATGTGGAAACTGAGTCTTAGAGAAGAGAAGTCTTATTCAAGGTCACAGGGCCAGGAAGTTGAGGGCTGTTTTTTGCCTGACACTGGAGTGTGTGATCTTAACCACTTGGCTCTGCTGCCTGGGGGTCTTTATGCTGTGTGACCTTGGGTAACTTACTAACCTCTCTGAACATCTGAGTTTCTTCTTCCATCAGACAGGGATGACAGTACTACTACCAACTTCTTAGTTGTGAGGATCAGGTATACTTCCTGAGAAGGAGGCACCTAGTGAAAATAAGTGAAACATTGTAATTAATTGGGTTCTGAGTACACTGACTAATATTTCTTATGGTTATACCCTCCCTAGCTCCATCCTGTTCTATACCTGGCTGTTAGTTTGCTGTCAGAGATGGTTCCCCCATGGACCACAATACACATCTCTCATCCCCTTTATCTTTTCCCACCTTCCCACCTCTGGCTTTTGTTTCCTCCCCACAGGGTTACCTGACTCCTGAAGTTCTTACTGAAATTCCCTTTCTTCGAGATATTATAAGTTTCCTGGTGGAGGTTTTTGGAGTACATAGAAGAGAGGCAACTGACCAGACTGGGGGTTTAGTGGAGATTCCTAGAGAAGCTGACTCTTGGGGGATGACGAGGATTTGGGTAAGAGGAGAGAGGAGAGGCGAGAGGGATTGCAGGCTTGTGCAGGGGCATGGCATGTTCTGAGACCCACGAGTATTCGTACAAGATAATGGGTGAGGGTGGAATGTCAGTATTGTTAAAAATTGGATGAGTATTTTTCTACCTTGTTTCCTCAGCTAGACTGTTAGTCCCAGGAGAGGAGAGACTGCATCTTAATTCCATGCCCCTCACAGTGCCCTCTCTGGGGGTGGGCACAGAGCCAGCCCCAGGAGAGACTCAGGTCATTGATTTTTTAATACTCACATGCTAATGAGTTGGGTTTTACTGGAAGAAGTGGGCAGCTTAGCAATGCAGAAAGGCCATAGACTTTGGAGTCAGACAGACCTTATGGAAGTCACTTATTCTCTCTGAGCCTCAGTTTCTTCACCTATGAGATGGGGGCAACATGTACATGCCTCAGGATTTCACAGGATTGCTGTGAAAATGAAATGAGATATGATATCTGTGAAGGGATGGACAGAGCAGGTGCAGTATGTGTTAGTTCTTGTTGTTTTGCTGACTCTCCTGTGAATTAATTCTCAGGGCTCATGGAGGTTGAAACTTTGTTGTTGGCAGCTAGGGATGGGTGATTCATCTAAGCAGAAGCTTGCCAGCGTTGGCCACAGCTCAAGTTAGCTCACTGCAGCTTCCACCCAGGAGATGCTGCTTTGCCATCTCCCTGTTCTGGAGACGGGAGTATGCTTCCATGGCAGATAAGATGGAGGAGGACACGTGGATGTGGGAAGCATTCTGTTTACTTAGACTCACCTCTGTCAAAGTCGTGGGGGTTAAATAGGCTTGTAGGACATAGGAAGAGTTCAGGCTTAATACAATCCCTTTATCTGCAGCTCTTGACCATTCCCTCAAAACTTCACCCTTTTCCTACTACAGTGTTGGCTCCACAAGTGTAAGGATCTTTGTTTAGTTTGTATCCCGAGAGCCTTGGATAGTGCCAGGTGCAGAGTAGGGGCTCAGTCATTTTGCTGAAAGGATAAATGCACAACTGCCTCCCAAACTCCTTCCCTTATTTGCCTTCAAGATGGAGTTGGCTAGATCACGTCCTGTCCCATCCTGTTACTACTTTCTTCATGGCATGTGCCTGCTTTGCTATAATATCATTAGCATGGAGCAACCAGGAGTGGAGTTCTGTGACATCCAGTCATCCTGGGAAGTCTCATTTCCTGCCTGCCTCATTCGGTCAAACTTAGACACGAGTTTTTGGCTGATGTTGGTCTCTTAGCTCAAGAATGTACATGCTCTGAGGTGTTTGGTCAGCGTGCTCCCAATGACCTGTTCACCCATGCGTGAGCCTTTGAGTCAGTGACTTGGCAGACTCTCAAGCTGCTACCCCAAATGGATGATTTCTCTCCATCCAATAAAAGATCGTATAACTTTCCAATTAATATTATTGATGGTTCCGGCAGCAGAATTTCTCCCCTCTTCCCACCCCGAGAAACCAGGTCAGGTCAGCAGTCACCAAGCATGTCCCGTGTGCACTGGGGGAAGGGCACTCACTGTCCACTCTCTTTCCCGCTCCATCTTTCCCTGGCATCAGTGGTCTTCAGATACACAAGTACGTGTATGAAGTGTAATCATATGTCTAGCTGTGCCTGTGTCTTGAAAACTCTCCTGGCTGCTGTTTTCAAAGACAATTGAAAAGATGGTAGCTGTACTCACCTTGAAACTTCATTTTTTTTTTTTTTACATCTTTATTGGAGCATAATTGCTTTACAATGGTGTTTTAGTTTCTGCTGTATAACAAAGTGAATCTTGAAACTTCATTTTGATTTTCTTATTCAATACAACGTGGCATTTTCTTGAAAGGGATATTCCAGTTTAGGAGCCAAAAGGTGGGTCAGTATCATAATGATAAGAGTAATAACTGGCATAAAAAGAATTTCAGATAGAATTAGTGAATGCAGGCTGTCTGCTTTGAGTGTTTTGCTAATAATTACCACCCTGCCATGCCTCATTCTGAAGGGCTAACTCATTTTCAGCTGAGCTTCAGTTTACAATATGAGGTTGATGATCAAACACAAGCTTCCCTTAAAGTAGGGCCATCAGGAGAAATGGCTCTGATAGCTGAAGCTGGCCGTGATGGAGTGCGATGAAATGGGAGTTTCAGGAATGTAGTGTGGAATCTCCACTGACTTTCTGTTTTTATTTCACAATCAAGAGCCATGAATGAGAGAGAAATATGTTAGTTACATTACTTTAAAATAGCCTGGCAAAAATATAATTTCTTATTGATTAGTTTCCCGTCGAAGGCAAGGCCTGTGGATAAAAGAAAATTAACTGCTGAAAATTCTAAAATAAAGAAAGTAAATTAGGGAAGATGTTTACATTTTTAAAAGGAAGAAAAAGGTGTAATCAATGTACCCAAACCTGCCACTTATAAAAAGTACTGCTGAAACTGAGTTCTAAGTTGTTCTTGATCTGATTGACTTGCTTCATTTACTACAGTATTTAAAAAATACAAAATAGACTGTTTGGCTTTGCTTTCTATGTTTCAGGTACCATGGAAAGTAAAGAAATGTAGGAATAAAAATTATTCCTGGAAATTAGGTAAGGAATTAATTGGTGGGTTCATATGACATCATAACTCTTTTTGGTTACAAGCAATAGAAACCTGATCCAAACTGGTTTAAACCAGTGGTCCTCAGTTGGAAGTGGTTTTGCCCCCTAGGGAGCATTTGGAAATGACCGGAGACATTTTTGGTAGTCACAGCCGTGGGGTGAGGATGGCTATTGACTTCTAGTGAGTAGAAGCCAGAGGTGCTGCTAAACATCCTACAAAGCACAGGACAGCCCCCATCCAGCCAGAAAAGTCAGTAGTTCTAAGGTTGGGAAATTCTGGTTTAATATTTTAAAAAAGTAGAATTTATTGACCCATCACTGAAAAATCCAGGATAGATGTAGTTGGACACAGATGTTCCAACAATGTCATCAGAAGCATCTTTTTCTCTCCAACCTGCTACTTTCCCTGTGAGCTTCTTTCTTAGGGGGTTTTCTCCCTCAGAATCACAATATGGGACCCAGCAGCTCAATGAAAAAGAGCTCGTCTTTCTCATTGATTCGATTCCCTCCAAGAATCCTGAGATTGGCTCTTGTTGGCTAACCTTTGTTATATCATTTCTGAACCACTGCTGTGGGTCTGGATATACTGACTGAGCCCTGGGACACGTACCCACCCCTGACTCTGGGGTGGGGGTGTTGGCTTGGTCCATCTAAACCACTTGGACTGAGAGAGTGGTGAGGTGTTTCTCCAAAAGGAAAAATGGGGTGCTGTTTCTGCAATAAGGGAGAAGAGATGCTGAACAGCCAAGCAACAGACGTCCACTACGTTTATTTTCTGAGGAAATTCAGAGTGGTGGTGGTACAGGGGATACCAGGACTCCCTCCTCCATCCTTCTTTTTTTCCTATCATCCAGAGTAAGTTATTTTTAACATTCCTGTGATAGTCTCCCTTTCTCTATCTCTCCTAGTACTCATGTTACATTATAATTACATTATAATAAACTTATTTATTTACATATCCATCTGTTTTCCTAAACCATGAGCTTCTAAACACGGGGATTACATCTAATTCATCTTCATGTTTCCAACACCTTGCTCAGGGTAGAACACACAGTAGGCTACAATAAAACTTTTTTTTTTCTATAAAGAAGGAGTAAAGGAGAGCTGAAAAGTCAGTTTGGTCTTATTAGACTATTGATTAGCCATTAATCAGATGTTTATTGAGCAGCTACTATGTGCCCGACACACCAAGCCCTGGAGACATAGCAGGTAACAGGGCAGGCACATGTCGAGTGTAGCATCTGGGGAGGTGGCAGCCATTGGACAAGTAATCAAGTGGGTTGCATGATGCAAAGGGGAAGTTCCGAGAGCATGGGTCCACCTTAGAGTGGGACTCTGGGGAAATGACACTTGAAGGGGACAGCCTGGAATGTTGAGTGAGAGCTAGTTTTGCAAGATGTGGGTGGAAGAGCTTTCTGTGCAGAGGGAACAGCCTGTGCAAAGGCCTTGAGAAGGCGGTGGGGCACACGGTCATGGTTATTACGACCTGTTTGCAAGACAGGGTAGCATTTCAGATCTGATTTAAAGAAGGGTGGCCTCAGTTCTCCACTTTGATGAGTCTCTTAGGCAGTGATTGTTTAATTTCAAGGAACAGAAACACATTCAAAAAAATTAAAGTGAATAGGAAGTTTTATTGTCAGGACACAAGGTTCTCAGGGGACCCACCATAACAGCTGGACCTCGTGGGACCTGGAATGTTGTTAGCCAGACGTTCTCTGTGTCTTGCTCTCTGGGGGGCTCATCTTTGCACATCTGCTCCAGTCTCCTCTCTGCAGACTGGCATCTGCCATCGAGATCTCAGGTTCTGCTCTTGATCACTTTCCACTTGCCCAGGGCTCTGGCTCTTCCTCTTTATGACCTTATTTTTCCTGCTTCTAACACCCTCTGACCAAATCAGCCTGTATCTCCGTTTTAAATTTCCAAGTGTTAAGAATCTGATAGGCCCATGTGATGGGAAGTGGAAACAATTAAGATGCAGAAAGTTGGGCAAGCATTGCTTCAGATGTTACTTTTGTGAAATGTTGGTAACCTAACATGTCTGGATTCCAACCTCATGGAAAATATCACCCCCAGATAATAGTCTTGGGTACATAGTCAGGGTAATTCTTACCCCATTCTCTCTCTTTCTCACTCAGAATACTCCAGCCATGCTGGTATTCTGGTTTCTCAAACATACAGCCTTTCACATGCTGTTTCCTCTTCCAGAGATGCTCTTCTCTCCTGCTGTTTACTTGGTTAATCTTTATTATCCTTTAGGTCTTAGCTTAGACATCATTTTCTCAATGAGGTCCTTCCTGACTCCCTGAATAGAATCGGTTTTGCCCTTTCTGGTTCATGGAACCCTGTTCTTTTCTCTTAGTTTTTATCAGAATTTGCAATTTTATAAGTTTTGTACAATTATTCTTCCGAGACTTTTAACTCTTAGAAGAGAAGGAATCACATCTGCCTGGCATCTAGTAGGTGTCCAATAAACACTGGTTAAATTGGTAAAGTAAATGTAATTATCCAGAGGGAGGTCCCTTTGAAAATTTTGTTTACAAAGGGTAAAACCTTCTGTTTAAGATGGTTGCATCTTTACTTGATGGTAGGAGAACACCTTAAGTAGGGACAACTCTGATATTTGATATGGATGCTAAATAGAAGATGCCCAAATAAACTTCACACGTGAGTTAGGAAGATCCAGTCTCTGCTCCCAGGTTTCTTCCTTCTGTTATTTTAGGATGATTCACAGGGCCAACTTGTACCAAAATTTTGGCAAAGAGAAGGGAAACTAACATTTATTGGGAAGCTATTAATGGCACTTTATAAACACCATCTCATTCAGTTCTCTTGACAACCCAGTAATGTGGGGGATACACCTTATAGACAGTCTCCTTCAACTTCTGTTCCAGCATCTGTCAACTATGCTATCTGTACTGCAGAGGCTGGAAACCTAAAAGGTACGTTTCCAAGACTCCCTTGCAGCTAGGATCCTGGATATCATTCAGGTTTTACAAATCAAATGCACCCTGCGAGTCTTGAATTTAGAACTGAGTTAGAGGGGAGAAGGGCATAATGCAATCCACCTTGCGGGTGGATCACTGCAGAGTCAAAGTGGTTCTATAGCCATTAGCTCCCTGAGTCGGTGACTTCTTGTAGCAATGGTGGCAGTTTTCCCGATCATCATAGAGGTAGGGAGATTTTGGGGCAGAGAGTTGTTCCTGGAAGCTCCAACTCTTTGAGTGCTTCTAAGTCAGTTTACACCTAGTGATGTGTTCCTTTCTGCTTAAAGTAGCTGAAGTGATTTCTGTAGTCTGCAACTGAGAAATACCTAAAACACCAGGTTTCTTGTACTCTGTCCTCTCCCCACATTTTACAGATGAAGATCTGAGGTCTGAGGATCAGGGTTCAAATGACCTGACTCAGGTTTCATGGCAGGTTAAGTGGCTGAGAACTTGAAACCAGACTGACTCTTTCCGTTTGTCTGCCTTCACTGCTGCCGCCCACTTCTTTTCTCTGGGCTGCTTTTCTCTCTCTCTTTCTTCCAGTATCCTTCTACCACAGAACATTTCATTCCAAACAGATGGGATCTGACAGTCATATTCATTCCAAGGCCTTAGGGATGTGATGTAACTCTTCAGGCATCTCTACATCTTTCAGAGGACCGTGGGGACAGGGCGATGCTGAACCCTATGGCAGGGCATGACTCACAAGTGGAATCCCAGACACCATGGCAACCACTTGAGGCAAAGTTGAGGGAAGAAAGCTGGGACGGGAGAGAGTGGAAGGAAGGTCAGGAAAAATAACTTGGGTTCTCATCTCTTAATTGTCCTGGCCTGATTTCCTTGAGACATGTGTTAATCTTCCCAATTTGCGGAAGGGGGCTTGCCCCAGGTGGTAAGCTTCCTAAAGCTTTGGATTTGGGTTTATAAGCCTGTCGGAACGGAGCATGCCCCCCCTTTTGACCCACTCCCAAGAGCTCTCCTGTCAGATTTTAGACATGCCAGCTAATTCCTTTCTATAGATTTGCCCGGCTTTATTAGGAGTAATGGTCTCCAGGGTATTTTCCTTTATAGACATTATAATTAGTAATTGTTTTGAAGGGCAATTGCTGTTAAACTACTTATTTTTTCTTTTCCTGGAGGACAGGACAATTTCCAAGACTGATTATTTCACAATTGAAATTCCATGTCTCCCAGAGGTCGATTTTTATAGTGGTTGGTGGAAGCAAAATCCTCTCTTGATTTTTTCCATTACGCCTTCAGACACACACACACACACACACACACACACACACACACAC
>NW_020173198.1:10299595-10302395 GCF_003031525.2 Neophocaena asiaeorientalis asiaeorientalis | reverse complement strand
ACACACACACACACACACACACACACACACACACACACACACACACACACACACACACACACACGGAAACATTCCTGGGAAGACATGCAGAAAAACAAAGCCTCCACTGAGTGTTCAACAGCTTTTATAGACAGTTGCCTGCCTCTCTGTCTAATGGGATAGATGATAAATGCTCCCAAGATACCATTTCAGTCAATTAATTAGTTAATGTTTAAAGATGGAAAGTGTCATGTCGTTTTCTTAATAAAAAAGACTTGAAATGAGAAAAAATAGGAATGAAAAGACAGTGCAAGTTTTGCCTTTGAACTGTAATTCCTGTCTCTGATTCTGTGGCCAGTTACAGGGCAATAAGCATCTGCCTATTGTCAGGTCACCTCCATGAAGTTCTCTCTTTGGGTCAGAAATTTTCAGTACAGTAAGTGTGATGACGTAGCTATTTTTTTTCTTGTAAGTGGAACGAGGGTAGGGATATCTAGAGCTGGGTTTGTTGTTTGGGGCTCCGAAGCTGGGTTGGAGCAATTCCTAAATCAGTCCCGCTCAGGAAGGACTGGCAGATGAGGGTGTGGCGTGCAGGCGCTTCTTTAAGATGCCCCAAGGTTCAAGATCCAGGAAGTAAAATTCAGTCCTTTCTTATGAGGCTTTTGAGCTTTGAGCTGGAAACAAGAGGGAAAGCAAAAGACGGGATGTTGGGTGAATATTAAACTGAAGTGAAGATGGGAGTATAAGCATTGGTGTTAATGAAAGGAGAGGGTCGCAGAAAATGACCACCGTTAGGGCTGCAGGACCCAGTTCCCATGATTTTGCACAGTTGCTTCCATGCTGGTTGGGTGGCCGCTTTGGTGAGAAGGTTTGGGGTGAGGTCAGACAGCCCACGTCAAACACAGGTTCATCAAATCCATCCACTCCAACCATCCTAGGCAGATGCCTGCATCACCCATTCTACTGCTTGCACCTCATCTGCCTGTTGAGAGGATCTTTCAGAAGGGGGGTGCATCTGAGAAGCACAGACACAATGGTTTCTTGAAATTCCATTCAATTCAGATATTTGAGAAAATAGCAGTGTTTGATTTGGAGACACACCCCTTGTATGACATACTCGTGATTGTGGGCTGATAAAAGACTTTTTATTTTCTCATCACAGCTGCTCAGACATTTTTCATTAACAGAATTTGGAAAACAATTGATTAAAGCATAATCTCTTGTCTTCCCACACAGTAGCTAGTAGTGATGGAGAATTCAGGCTCTGGAGTTAGGTCTGTGGTCAGAAGTCTGGCTCTCACCCACTAGCTGTGTAGTGTAAACTTGTAGTTTCCTTATCTGCTCAGAACCTCAACTTCCTCATCTGTAAATGGCGATCATAAAAATATTTATCTTGGGAGGATTAGAGAGAAAGTTATTTATTCATTCATTGCACAAATATTTATTTTTTTATTTTTATTTTTAAAAAAAATAAATTTATTTATTTATTCTTGGCTGCATTGGGTCTTCGTTGCTGCATGTGGGCTTTCTTTTTAGTTGCAGCGAGCGGGGACTACTCTTCGTTGCAGTGCACAGACCTCTCATTAAGGTGGCTTCTCTCGTTGCGGAGCATGGGCTCTAGGTGCACGGGCTTCAGTAGTTGTGGCTCATGGGCTCTGGAGCGCAGGCTCAGTAGTTGTGGCACATGGGTTTAGTTGCTCCGCGTCACATGGGATCCTCCCTGACCAGGGCTCGAACCCGTGTACCCTGCACTGGCAGGCAGATTCTTAACCACTGCACCACGAGGGAAGCCCCACAAATATTTATTGAGCTTCTGTGACGTGGCAGGCAGGTACTGGCATGTGGGTCTCTCAGTAGTAAGACAGGAAAGTTCCTTGTCATTATGAAGTTTATATTCTCATGAGGAGGCAGACGATAATTGAGTTAATTAAAAATGATGACGGACTATGAAGAAAATGCAATTAAGGAACATGATAGAGAATGGCTGGGCATGGAAGGTGGGCAACTTAGCTTGGGAGGGCCTCTCTGAGATGACACTGAATTGGGAAATGAGGGCTGACAAGGAGTGAGCCACACGAAGATCAGGAGAAGAGCATTGTTGGCAGAGGGAACAGCAAGTGCAAAGGTTCTGAGGTAGGAAGAGCTAGACATGCCCTAGAAAGGAAGGGACCAGCAAGGCCATAGCATGGGAAGTGATATGGGGGCCTGGGAAGAGATGTAGTCCAAAGGGTAGGCCGGGGCTGGATCATATAGGGCCTTAGAAGCGATGATCATATAAAGTGCGTAAAAATGCAATCTCAGTCTAGTGCCTGGCATAGAGTCAGTGCTCAGTAATCTGTTTCCTTTCTTTATAATTCCTTTTCCTTGAAATGTTGTTGAATTTTGGTCAGGGTATGAAATTCCCATCCTGGCTTCTTCTTCCTCCCCTAGAGCTGAAAGGATCTGTTAGTTTAGGAACAAGGAAGGGTTCCCATTTCTCACAATGCCACAGACCATGGGAAGAAACTGAGTAAGAGTTCCATGTGTCTCAGAGGGAGGGGGAGTAGGATCTATGATGCTCAGGAGGCTATGATTACCCATTGAGTAGGTAGAATATGAGACATTAATAAGCTTGGATTTAGACAATATTAATTAGAATACAACTTATATGAGCTGGACTTTAAGAATCTGGAACCCTCAAATAACCAGAATGAAGACTATTCTTTGCTTCGAGGAGAAGGGTAAAGACAAGGAATATGGTGCTAGCAATAATTTTTTAAATAAAAAATTCCACCCTTCAAAGACCTCTGATGATTCAGCCTAGTTTCTTTTCTTTTCTTTT
>NW_020173198.1:10262778-10299428 GCF_003031525.2 Neophocaena asiaeorientalis asiaeorientalis | reverse complement strand
CGGACTCTCAACCACTGCGCCACCAGGGAAGCCCCAGCCTAGTTTCTAACACCATCTTTACTCCTCTGGCCTGCAGAATGCTCATCTCTTTCAGAGAGACACAATTTCTTTGGGGGGATTTATTTACAGTGAACAGCATTGTGGGCTAACATATTGATTCTTTTTCCAAGTAGTAAGGGAGGAAATTAGTGACATTTTCAGTTTTATCCCTCAGCTAACCAGGAAAAAAGAACCCTAAACAAACAAACAACAACAACAAAAAATGACTGTTTGCTGAGTCCTGGTTAATCAAGTTTTTGCTGTGGTTGGCAGACAAAAGCTGAGCAGATTTCTTCCAAGTGTGGTGCAAAGTAGGGCTGGATTTTTCTGTAACTTTTCATTGGGACCAAAAGAAGAAATCACATCAATCAGAGATAATTTCCCTGGGCTTCCCAGAGGGGTATGAAAGGAAGAGTGAACTCCCTGTTGCTCTGAAGAGGCAGCAAGTGACCATCCAACAGATGAATCAAACAGATGGGATGAAGTGTCAATGTGAAATTGATAAGCACCCTGATGATGGAAAAGAAGAAACTGCTTAGAAAGTGACATAGAGGATGCATAGAGTGGAGATGTTGCTGAGTACTAAAGGCCTGCTGTACCCTTGATTTGGCATCTGGAGAATGATGGAGTAGAGGGAGGCATTTGGCCAAAATCTCATAGTGAAAACAATTAACAAAAAAATTAATTACTTTAATAAACATTCAGTAAGCATCCACTCTATACCAGGTAGTATGCTTAGGTGATAAGTTAAAGAAATATATCAGCCCTTTTCTCTCCCATATGTCTGCCCTGAGGTGATAAGTTGGGGAGACATGGGAGAGGCAAGGGATATTGATGATTAAATTAAGGGTTATGAGAACCGTGACAGAGGGGAGACAAGGGCTCTGGCCTGGGGATTCAGAAATGGCTTTTTGGAAAAGATGTCTGATTTGGAATATTTTCTAGTTATAGAAATACTGTTGACCCTTGAACAATGCAGGGATTTGGGGTGCTGACCCCAGCACAGTTGAAAATCTACATATAACTTTACAGTTGGCCCTCCGTATCTGGTTCTGCATCTGGGGATTCAACCAACTGCCCATCATGTAGTACTATATTACATATTTAGTGAAAAAAATAAGTGGACCCATGTAGTTCAAACCCATGTTGTTCAAGGGTAACTATATTACCTGTTTTTTTATGTTGAGATCCTATATGTTATCTATTGCCACATAACAAATCACCCCAAAACCCAGAGGCTTAAAACAACACAAACTTATTATCTCATAGTTTTTGTGGATCAGGTGTCTGGCTGTGAGTTAGCAGGGTCCTCTGCTTCATGGTTTTGCACAAGGCTACAATCAAGTGTTGGCACATGGTCTCATCCGAAGACTCATTTGGGGATGTATCTATTTCGAAGCTCACTCAGTGGTTGTTGGCAGCACTGAGTTCTTTGCTGGCTGTTGGCCAGAGCCCACTGTCAGTTCCTTGCCTCTTGGGTCTCTCCCACGTGGCAGCTTGCATTATCAAAGCATGCAAAATGGAAGGACAATACAGAGAGTCGTCCAGCAAAATATGTCATAATCTTTTCTAACCTAATTATGGAAGTGACACCCATCACCTTTAGACTTAGAAGAAAGTCACACTCAAGGGAGGAGATTTCACAAGGGCATGAACATAAGGAGATGGAGATCATTGGAGGCTATGTCAGAAGCTGTCACAGATCCCAGAAGCAGACCCTGGAATAGGACTCATTTTAAACTGATCTGTCAGGAAGTGTTTCCAGCAAAACCACAAGGAAGTATGTGATACCAAGCAAAGTCCTGCAGAGGAGAACTTTGGCTCAATCTGCAAGGGTGACTGGAGACAGTCTATTTTGGAGTTATCCCCATTGGGGGCAAGGGAGTTGGAGTATTTATATCCTGCACCTGCCACTCGTTGGCTAAGGGCTGCTTTTGGGGGGACATAAATTCCCAGGAACTTGTGGCTCTCCAAACATTAAGAGAAAGTGGGTTCCAATAGCCGGAAGCTGTTGAGAGTGAAAGAACATGGTGTGCATGAAGATGTCCAAGGGATCCTAGGGGTGTGGGAGGGCAGTGACAGCATCTGCTACTCATGTTCATTATAAAAATTTGTGAAAATAGGAAAGTATAAAGAAATGGATAGTTCTGTAGGAATAACTGCTACTGGAAATGAATCTTAAAGGTTGAGTAGAAATGATTCCAGGAAAAGGAGGTGGGGAGGAGAGATGTAGGCAGGGGATTGTGGAGGTGAGTGAGCATAGCACATTATACTAAGTAGTTTACAAAAAGAGATTCTAAGTAAAGCATAGGGTAGGGATCCATGGGCCGCAGATGGGGTTTGTCGGCCTACACATTGTTTAAAACTTTTGAGCCAGTATTGAAAAATGGCAGATCCTATAAAAATGTCTGGATTTCCTTATTCTTTTGAAAATGAGGAAGAGCTCGCAATACTGACTCTGTATTCCTGCTGGGATAAGGGGCTGGACCAGTGAAATTGCTGAGTTTTTGAGTTGGGGCATGCACTTATGGTTTTCTCTGGGCCCAGCACCCTCTGCTGCATCCCTGTAGACCTTTGAGATTGGGACCTCTGGTCTGAGTGTGTCAAGTGAGTGGTGGAAGATGAGATTGGCAAGAGCTACATAGTTCAGGAGGAGGTCCTGGGGGCAGTGGGGAGCCATTGAAGGTTTTAAGTATCAGGATGACATGGTGAGATTTGTGCTCTAGAAAGCCCTAACCACTTGACCCCACTGACACACAAAATCAGGTCTGGGAATCAGCTGTTATCTAGATTAAACTTGTAAAATGGGTCTCAGATGTTCAGAATTAGGTTAATTATAATCCTTGTTCATGACACACTGTCATCATTTCTCTAAGAATGAACCTCTTTTATTTTACTTTAATTGATTAAGTATTTAATAATCTAATAAATGCCCTTGTAATTATCATCCAGTCCACATGCTATAACATTGACAATAGCTTCCGACCATTTTCATCTCACCTGTTAGTGGATTCTGTTCTCTTTGCTTGTTCATCAACCATTCCCCATCATAGTAACCTGGTAAAGGTTAGATGAACTTAGACATCACCTAGTCCATCTGTTTTTAAAGAATCTTTCTGTTATACATATACATGTATCTATTCTTTTTCAACTTATTTTCCCATTTAGATTATTACAGAATATTGAGCAGAGTTCCCTGTGCTATACAGTAGGTCCTTGTTGGTTATCTATTTTAAATATAGCAACGTGTACATGTCAATCACTTTGCTGTACACCTGAAATTAACACAGCATTGTTAATCAACTATACTCCAATATAAAATAAAAATTAAAAAAAGAATCTTTCTATCCAGTCATGGGAAATTCACTGCTTCAGCAAGCAGCGGGTTCTAGTGGTTAGAGAGTTGGTTCTGTCCACTGATTCTAGCTGTGCTGTCTGTTAACTTCTTCCATTCACCTGGAATCTGGTAAACACAATCTTTATTCAACGTGTATTGAGCACTTTCCTTGGACAAGGCACTGTGGGGAATATAAAGTGGTTAAGACAAGGTTTTCTACACCAGCAGAGTTTATAGTTTAGTAGAGGAGATAAGACAGATACACAAATAATTATAATTATAATACAATGTCAAGAGTGCTGTGTATTATAAGAGAGGAACAAGCAAAGTGTTATTGGAATTCAGGGAGAGAGACAGAGATTAATTCCAGGTAGAGGAATTTGGAAGAGCTTCAGGCAGGAGGTAGCATTTGGGCTGTGCCTTGATGGGAGGTGGACATAATGATTTTGCAAACTGGAAAGAGTTGATGGGATCATGCTATCCAGGCAGACGGAACAGCGTGGACAAAGGCATGGAGGTGGGGGAGCACAGGGTCAATGACTTCCAGGGAAATGATTATGGGTTTAGATTCTCTTTGTCCAGGAATCTAGATGAAGAAATCAAAGGTTGAGGTCACTGCAAGGGGACTGAGGCCACAGGCATTCATGGTATAGACTGTTTAACTGCCAATATTCCCTCACCTCTTCTTCAGCTTTACTGATTCTTCCCCATCCATCTCCTCCTCCAGGAAACCTTCTATACTTCCAATTGTTGGCCTAAGTACCTCCCTATGTACTCCCAAACCTCGGTGGATTTACCTCTGTCTTAGGCCTCAATTCTGTCCTATCTTGTCATGGCTGTGTTATGATTGTGTGTTTATGTCTTGGTCTCCTACATAAGACCAGAGCAGTCTAGGGCTGGAATCATGACTTCTATTCCACCATGTCACCAATACCTAGCACAGTGCCTGGCTATGGTAGGTATTCAATATATAGTGTCAAGTGAGTGAATGCTTCCTATTCTGGTCTTATTACTGTCTATTTCTTTCCTTCATATCCTGCCCATTGGACTTAGAATGTGTATTTGGCTCCCTCTACTTTGCTGTCACTCAAGGTCTTTACTTTGCCTTATTCTAGAGTATATTTTCATTTTATGCATTACTTTTGGACTCAGATTCTAGCTTCCATATTGGCTCATCTGGCAAAGACACAATTTGGACAAATACTATTTATTCAGCCTATCTCCTCTTCTTGGAGCCCCAATATCTGATCCCTTGGACATTGTTTTCAATTAAACAGTTATTTATTGAGTGCCTACTACATGCCAAGAATTCATGATGAGGGCAGCCCAGTGATGTCACCGGGTTGACCCAAGTTTGGGTACATCTCTGAATATCTCCAGAAAAACTAAGAGGCTGGAGGAAATGGTACAGTCTCATGGAGAAGAGAAGTCTGATGTGTCAACCAGATTAATTCATCCTGGGCCACAATTAGATGAGTGTTTGGGTCCATCAAGCAAGTCCTGATGCAGCTATCTCTTCTGCTGTTCATCAGGAATCTATATGGGCTCTTGCGAAGGTAACAAGAGATTGTAATTCTGAAGTGGAACAGAAAGAAACGTAATTGGATCAATGGGCTGTTAATGATGCTATTGAGTAGCTTTCTGCCAGAGCCGTGTTGTGGATGGGGCTGGCCACAGAGGACCTGGCCACGCTGTGTGAACGCCCGACTTTGACACAAAGCCTTCTGCAGATTGTAAAGTGCTTTCTGTATGCATGATTTCATGTAATTTGTTCTAGTCCTCCTTGGTTAGAGATGGAGTTTTAGGGTATCAAGGCAGGCTTGCCAGACAATTGGCTACATGTCTGGGGATGGGAAGAAAGATCCACATGGATATTTGTGCTTTACGGGGTGGTTGTGAGCATCACATAACCTTGTGTTTGTTGCTGTGTGGTTTCTGATGGGGGAGAAATGGGAAGCAAAGTGAGTGCCTCTCCACAGAGGAATGACCAAGTAAGTTATGTTGCATCTGCCCATGGACTTGTTCTTGCCCGTCATGGAGAATGAGGTAGCATTCTAACAGTTGACTTGGAGGGCTTTCTGCGAGGGATTGGTGTGTATAATGTGATCCCTTTTCTACAAAACAGACAATGATCACGCATGCTCATTTATGTCTGTATGTTTGTCTAGAGTGAAATGAGGATGGAGAATATATAGAACACAGGGCTCTTTATATAGGGATTTCAGTCCGGACAGGTCATGGGGCAGTGGTGGGAGGGGGATGGGGCAGGGCAAGAAAGCAAAAATAAGGAAAAAAAAGTGCTCTCTCTGTCTTTCACATACATACACATCTGTGGATATATATGTAAGGCAAAATAATTTAAAAAATGATAAAGGAGTCAAGTGACATTATTTTTATTCACATAACATGTAATCACATAACATATGCTGGGCACTGTGCTTGGCATAGGTGATAGAGTGATAAGACCCAGGATCCATCCTTTAGAAAGTACTTTATAAATGTATCAAAGTGCAATGCAAACTAGAGTGATTTTTTTAATCCTAGCTGCACATTAAAGTCTCTGCAGGAGCTTTAAAAAAATCCTGACGTGCAGATCCACACCCCAAACCAATTAAATCTGAATCCAGGGTCTGGGCACCTGAATTTTAAAAATCTCCCCTGATATGAGATGTCTTAGGACCTGAATTCTAGTACCTTAGGACATGTTATCCTGGGCTAAAATACCTACTGATAACTCTAGGCTAGCCTTTTCAAAGCTTGCATTTATTTAACAAAATGCTAGAGCTAAGTAAAAATCTCTAAAGTAGTATTGACCTAGGGAGGTGGTCCCTGAATGCCTGTACCTGCTGTCATTCCAAGGCTGCTGAGCTAAAGCGGGGTACCAGAGGGATGCTAAAGGGTGGAGGGAGACTAAGAAGGGGGCGGTCTGACCTCACGGCCCCTTCCTGTGGGCTCCAAGTCCCCACCATCCGCTGAAGCTGTTTTTCCCCTGGCTTCATGGTGTTCAGATCAAAGCAGCATCTCCTCAACAGGTGCTTACCTGGCTGAAGCAATGTGGTTCTGAAATTAATTGGGGACACTCCCCTCCTCTAAGATGTCGGCACTTCCTAATGAATTGTTTTCCCACTTAAAAATACACACTTATGTCGCTTAAGGAGACTCAACAGGTGAAGCCCAGTAATTATGGATCTCTGCAGGAAGGGGAAGTGAAAGCAGCAGCTGGTTCTCTGTAACAGCACCATTCATCAGCCCCACCTGCACAGGAAAGGGGAGGCACCAGTCACAACACCAGCCCAGAGCACCGGGCCATCCCATCCTTAGGAGTTTCACTGTCCCACAGTGCTGAGGAAGGGAATGTGCAAGGCCAGGCAATGGTGAGGCAAGCACGGCACCTCAGATGCAAAATGCAAGTTGTGCTCACCCTGCAAGGTAGCCTTTCAAAAGGAAGAAGGCAGGAGCTGTAGGCCTATTGAGGCTCAAACTCCTAGATCATCCCTTCTGTGAGATTTTATTGGTAAAAGCAAATCACGTGGCCAGCTCAGATTCAAGAAGGTGGACAAATAGACTCCACACTTTAAAGGGAAGAACAGCAAAGGGGTGTGCATGTAGGGATATTACTACTTTAGTAATCACTATAATTCCGATTTGACGTACAAGCACTGTCAGAACTGATCGTCACCATCTCCTAATCCACACAGCAGTCCTCGCAGCAATTCATAACAGGTAGAAGTGTGAAGGATGTGGCTCTGCCAATATGGACTTACTTGCATGACTAATGGGTCAGTGGGAGAAGCAACAGACCTGCAAAATCCCAGAGATTCTCAAGTGCCTAGAACTTGCATTTCCATATTTATAAAGAACTTCAGCCTTTCTGTTGTCCTTGTTGACCCTGTAGGCCCTGGTTGGTCCTATATTTCTACCTATTTCTATGCCAAAATTAGGCATGTCCCCCCATCTCTTTGTGTTACCACATTATCATGAAACAAGGAGTGGTTAGGTCTCCTGGTTACCTTGAGGCTGGGCAGCCCCTTCTTGGTGATAGCCCATTGGTTTCTTTCAAGTGTGTTTAGCCGTATGATACTTCTCCAATCTAAATCTTGCAAACAACTAAACATTTCTATTCCATGATCTCCTCTAAATACCTGTCAGTGTTAAAACAACTTCAATGACTTTCTGTTGTCCTGGTATTTTTGGTGTGAGCCTGTTTTCCTCAGGTGTTAGGTCTACTTAAAAAGTACTCCTGAACCTGAACACCTTGATCTCCTTTAGATCTTTATTCAAAGATCGCTTTCTAGTGAGTTCTTCTCTGACTTTACCATTTAAAATTGAAACTCCTCCCCGCCAGTCCCAATCTCCTCCGTTTTTATTTTTTCACTCCATACCACTTAACACCAGCAACCATTCTATATGTTATACTTATTTGTTTATAGTCTGTCTCTCTTCTTCTAGGATGTAAGCTCCATGAAGGTAGGTGATGTTTCCCTGTTCTGGTTACTGTTATATCCTCAGCACCTAGAACAGTGCCTGACCTATAGTAGATACTCAACAAATATTTATTGTGTGAATGGGTAAATCACCTCTCTCCATCTCTCTTTATTTATCTGTATCTCTAATTGTATCTAGTTCTTTCTATATCTGTCGATCTCCATTCATCCACCCACCCATCCACCCATCCATCCATCCATCCAGTGAGCCTGCCTGATTAACATATGAGCATGGCTGAAATTATACTCAGAACTGACGACTAGGAGCAGATCAATTAATATCAGAGAGTTTCTGAGGCTTTGCAGTCTCTTGTTCTTGCTGAGCATCTATCTTTGAGGTGAGGGAAGTCTGTGGTGAACATAAAGGCAATTCTTCAGCTAAACAGAGCCCAGGTCCTGTTAGATCTAAGAGGTTTCATTAGGGAGTGAAAACTCTGTCATGCCTGAAACTTTCAAAAACTGAAACTGCAAACATTAGAGAATTTATCCTTTTAATCTGAGAAGCTTTGGAGCTGGGGGGCTGGGAGGGTCATTGCAGGCAGGTGAGAATCCTTCCATCTTTAGATTATCCTTGAGGAGATTTGTGAGTTGTTCTCTGCCCCTCTGTACTTCTCTGTTTTTAAACATTTGCTGAGGGGTTCTTTGGTTGTTACACAGTGAGGCAAAAGTGAGAGAAAAATACATTCAGGTCAGTTTGCCGAGGGCAGTGCTGGTTTAATATGAGGAAAGGGGAGGGACATTCACTCTGTCTCCCTGTCACCGGTGGCTCTAATCTGCCTCATGAGCTGAGATGGGAACATTCACGGGGTTCCTTTTCCCTGTGGTTGCAGCCCTGAGAGCAGAGTCACAAGAGAATGTCCATGGCTGTATCTGGTCAAACCATTGTTTTGTTTGACTCATACAGTGTTGATTTGATTTGATTTTTTTCTTTTGGACTACAGGCTCAGGACACATTGACATTGGTCTGTGCAAAGCTCCAGTGCAAGGAGGAGCTCACGTAGTGGACCTGAGGTTGTCTCTTTAGAAGGTTGTGCTTTGGGGTTTGACCCTTGACTGGCATCAGGGAACTTGGCTTTTGGATTGTTCCCTATTTTCAGTAATAAGGCTGTTTTGCCCACCTGGGGCGCCGAATCCCTGCTTCCCTTTTAGGAGTATGGAATTTCTGTATGTGATCAGCCCCCAGTCAGCCCCCTGAACTTTGAGTCTTAAGTGGACTTCCCCAGGCAGAAACACTGCACACATGTTGCTGAATTTTGCCAGAGGGAGGAGTATGTTTAGTGTGATCCCTGGGGGACGGGGAGAAATGGGGAGATGTTGGGAGCTTGTGCACAGATTCCTCCAGCCCTCGCCTGATATAGATTTACCCCCTTGCTGATCCCTGTAATAAACCACAGCTGAGAGTACAATTGCCTCAGTCCTAACTGCTAGTCTTTTAGTGCATCACTGACTATGTCTCTTATTTTATTTATTTGTCTGCAGGCTCATTTCCTTTTATCCGCACACTTCACTTGCATTCATTTATATTCACTACTCTTAAGAGGCCACCGTTTTGTGCTTAACGTACATTTTGTTTATGTTCTTGCAGCATGTGTACTTTGTGTGTGTGTGTATTTATGTTTTGTCCGGCTTTATTGAGATATAATTGAGATATAACATTGTGTAAATTTAAGGCATACCACACATTGATTTGATACACTTACATATTCCAAAATGATTCCCACCATAGCATTAGCCAACACCTCCATCATTTCACATAATTACCATTTCTTTTTTGTTGTGAGAACATTTATGATCTACTCTATTAGCAACTTTCAAGTATATAATACAGTATTATTAACTATAATCACCATGTTGTACATTAAATACCCAGAAATTATTTGTCTTATTTCTAACATAGCTTTATATTAATTGTGTAATAGGGCTCTGAATCAATATCTTATTTATTTTATATTTTAAATTATACAGTACAGGTGCCCCCTCCCCTTTTTGGTGTATAGTTCTGTGAATTTGAACACACGCGTAGATTTATGTAACTACTGCCTCCACAGTCAGGATATTATTCCTTTACAGTCCCACCTTCTCCCCACCCATAACCCTGGCAACCAGTGATCTGTCTCCATCACTATAATCTTGTGTTGCCAAGAAAGTCATACACAGGGGACCATCCAGCATGTAATGTAAGCTTCTATTGCTTAGGACAGTGCCTTCGAGATTCATCCAGGTTGTTGCCTATATCAGTGGTTTGTTTCTTTTCATTGCTGAACAGTATTCCATGGTATGGATGTCCCTTTATCCGTTGACTCACTGAAGGACATTTGGATTGTCTCCAGTTTTTGGTCATTATAAATGGAGTTGCTATAAACATTTGTGCATCTGTGAACGGGTTTTCATATGAACCTAAGTTTTCATTTCTTCAGCACACTCAAGAGTGGGGTCGCTGGGCCATATTGTAAGTGTATGTTTAACTTCACAAGAAACTGCTGCACTGTTACAGAGTGGCTGTGCCATCTTGTACTCCCCTCAGTAATACATGAAAATTCCCAGTTGCTCTGATGTTTGCCAGTCCTTTGTATTGTCAGTTGGATCTGTATCTTCTGAAAGTGCCCCCTCTAAGTTTTATTTTTAGTTAAGGTATAATTAACATAAAGAGCACAAATCTTACATGCCTAGCTTGATTTTCTTTGCATATGTATAGATGCCCACATGATCACCACCTAGATTTAGCACTGCAGGTCTCCCTTGTGAACCCTTAAATTCCCTCCGGAGGGAACTGCTGTAATGACCTCGAACAATATTGATTAGTTTTGCCTGATTTTGAACTTCATTAATGGAATCATACACTGTACTCTTTTGTGTCTGGCTTCTTTGCTAAACCTTATGTCTATGAGGTTCATCCATGTTTCATATAGTTGTACTTTGTCCATTTTCATTGCCGTATAGTATACCATCATATGGGGATACCTTAATTAACTTATTAACAACTAATTGTTTTCAGTTTGGGGCTATTATGAATTAAAATTCTCTGCATATATTTGCACCTGTCTTTCGGTGGACACAAGTGCTCATTTCTCTTGGGTATACTTCCAGAAGTAGAATTGCTGGGTCATAGTATTTATATTTGGCTTTAGTAAATACTAAACTAAACAATTTTCCAAAGTACTTGTATCAGTGTAAGCTCTTAATGTGTGCACTTAAAAGAGGTTGATGTATGTGGAATTGTACTAATGACCTCATGAAGTTTCTTATTCCTCCTCCTCCCTCTCATTGTAGTTATAAGGTTTCTCTTTACTGCTTTGTGTACATCTAAAGTGTCACTTCTGGGCTTCCCTGTGGCCCAGTGTTTAAGAATCTGCCTGCCAATGCAGGAGACATGGGTTCGAGCCCTGGTCCAGGAAGATCCCACATGCCTCGGAGCAACTAAGCCCATGCGCCACAACTACTGAGCCTGTGCTCTAGAGCCCAAGAGCCACGACTACTGAGCCCACGTGCCACAACTACTGAAGCCCGCGGGCCTACAGCCTGTGCTCTGCAACAGGAGAAACTACCGCAATGAGAAGCCTGCACCCCGCAACGAAGAGTATCCTGCTGGGGCTTCCCTGGTGGCACAGTGGTTGAGAGTCCACCTGCCGATGCAGGGGACACGGGTTCGTGCCCCGGTCTGGGAAGATCCCACATGCCGCAGAGTGGTTGGGCCCGTGAGCCATGGCCGCTGGGCCTGCACGTCCGGAGCCTGTGCTCCGCGGCGGAAGAGGCCACAACAGTGAGAGGCCCGCGTACCGCAAAAAAAAAAAAAAGAGTATCCTACTGCTCTCCCCAACTAGAGAAAGCCTGAGCACAGCAATGAAGACCCAACTCAGCCAAAAAAAAAAAGTCACTTCCAGTACTCCATGGTGTTTACTCATCTGCTTTTACTTGTCTGCCTCTCTAGTAATGGACACCCTGTGGCCTCCAACTTCCTGAAACAACAACTAACATTGCAGTGATCACCTTCATATGTGTCCTTCTAAGGGGCCTTGTAAGAATTTCTTGTAGAACTGCTGGTCATTGAGTCTGTGAATCTTACTTTGACTATAAAGTAACAGGTTGCTTGGGTCATACCAGTGTCCAATCCCCTCAGCTGTGATGAGGATTCCTACATCCCCACATTCCTGCCAATTCTTGTCCTTTTCTTTTTTTTCTTTTTTTTTTTTTTTTTTTTTTTTTTTTTTTTTTTGCGGTACGCGGGCCTCTCACTGTTGTGGCCTCTCCTGTTGCCGGAGCGCAGGCTCAGCGGCCATGTCTCATGGGCCCAGCCGCTCTGCGGCATGTGGGCTCTTCCTGGACCAGGGCACGAACCCGTGTCCCCTGCATCGGCAGGCGGACTCTCAAACACTGCGCCACCAGGGAAGCCCCAATTCTTGTCCTTTTTGAAGTGTCAGCATACTAAGTCTGAAGTATCTCATTAATATTTTAATTTGTATTTCTCTGCATACAAATACATTTTAACATCTCTTTATGTATGTTTAATGTTTATGTGGGTAAAGCGAGTTCCCTTAAAGCAGGGTTTCTCAAGCACTGTTGAATTTTTGAGAAGGATAATTTGTTGCCGGGGGTGGAGGGGGGCTGCCTGTGCATCGTAGAATGTTTAACACCATACTGGGCCTCTGCCTACTAGATGCCAGTGGCATCCTGCCCCTAGTTGTGACAACCGAGAATGTCTCTAGATGTTGCCAAATGTCCTTTGGGGGGCAAAACTGCCCCCAGTTGAGAATCAGTGCTATAAAGGGACCAGAGTGAAGCAGACACTAATTAAAGATAAAATATCCAATAGTACGGGCATTTAGGAATGGTGGAGTTAGAGGAGGATAGGAATTTGGGTGACTGGGATGTAGAATTGTTATATTTTCAGACCTAACTAGCTCCAAGTGGCATCAAGATCTGGAGTTGCAGTCTCTCACATTTTGCTTATCTCCCCATTACCCACAGATTTTTGCCTTAGAGATTTTCATCTTGAGAGTCAGGTAAACCTGGTTTACAGTGACACCCAAGGGGACAACAGGGGACTGAGAAGCCCAGGTTGGTGGGAAATACCCATGGTGGCCAACCAGAGGGACATTCCAGTTGTGGTTGAGGATAAATGAAAAGGCTGTGGTTGGAGATGCAGTGCCCTTTATTGGAGCTGAGATGGATCTTGGAGTCTGAAGCTGAGCAGATTGGTCAAGGAGCTTGAAATAGGGCCAGGAAAATGGCTCTGTGCATCATAAGAGTATGGGAGGCTTGCTGTTAAGAATATCAGACACACCACTAGTCTTCTTTTCTCTTCCCTGAACACTACAAGGTCCTTCCTGCCTCAACACTGCCGTGCATGATGTTCCTTCTGTCCCAGATGTTCTTCCTTTTGTGCTCTAGGTAGCCACCTCCTTCTTATCACTTAGGACTTGGTTCAGGTATCACTACGAACCACCCTATTGTTTATTGCCATCTTCCCAGTTCTGAGAACAGTATTGAATAGATCAAAAATTTACTGTGTTCATCATTTTATAGATGATAAAAAATTTCAGAGAGCTTAAGAAACTTTCTTAAGGTCACACAGCTATTAAGTGGAAAAGCTGGGATTTGAATTCAGAGCTGTGTCAAAGCCATGGTCTTATCATTATACTATACTTGACCTCCATCTGTGAAATGGGATGATAACTCTTGTCCAAATTAGCAAATATTCAACTAGGGGTCTGGCAATGCCCTAGATGCTGGGGTACAGTGGTGAAGAAGAAGGAAAGGGCTCTGGTGTCACTGAACCCACAGTTTAGTGGGATTGATTGACCTGCAAGAAGACAGTTTCCATAGAGTGTGAAGGGTGCTGTGACAGGAGATCACCTGGTGAGTAGGAGCTGGCCAGGCTTCGAGAGTAGGGGATGATGGAGAGGACTGTTCTAGGAAGAGAGGTGTTGCAGATGAGAAGAACTTGGTGACTTCAGGGAGCTGAAAGAAGTTCTGGGTCACTGGAGGGGAGAGGAACTGTTGGGGGTGGTGGAGGGTAGGGGTCCAGGAGATAAGAACTCTAGAAGCAGTGCATTTGAACTTTATCCTAAGGGCACCAATCTGCGTCAGTGACTCAGGTGGGATATTGGAGACATCTGGGCTTAGGGTTTTTCTAGGTGGATCTTATTTGACTTGGTAACCCAAGTACCCAGCACAGGTTTTGATAGAGTTTATCAGCCCGGTGGCCACATTGGGCTAGCCACAGGAGTGGATTTAATTAACTAGTCACTTAATCAAACAACTAACCAGTTAATTAATTAAACAATTAGGTATTGAGTGTGTAATATATACCAGACACTGTTCTAGGTGATTGGGGAGGCAGCATTGAATGAGAAAGCAAACCCCCTGCCTTCCTAGGTTGTGAATACTGCTGTGGGGAAGAGAGTAAGTGATTTCGTAGAATGTGCAGTATGTCCGGTGGTATGTGCTATGGGAAAGGATAAAGAGGGCAGGGGCATAGCACATGACAGGGAGGAGAGGAGCTTACAGAATTAAATAGGGCCAGAGAGAAGTTCTCACTGAGAAACTGACATTTGAGAAAAGTCCAAAGGGAATTTGGTTGGAGAGCAGGTACACATGACCTTGAGGCATCTTTGACATGTCTGAGAAGCACGAAGTGGCCTGTGGGGCTGCAGTGTCATGAGCCCAGAGGTGAGTCTTAGGAGATGAGGTCAGACAGAAAGAGGCCAAGCCCACCATCTCTGCAACTTGAAGGTGAGCATCCCGAGCCTCCTGGAAATTGTAACAAGGTTGTCTAGGCATTGGACTGTCAGCTGGAGCAGCTGGTGCTGACTGGCTGGTGTTAATTACACGTCTTCAGCTCATGTTCCCAGGCAGGGTGGCTTAACTTAGATTAAGTCTTTGATTTAATACAAGGTTCGTGTCCCATGTGCTTAAGGATATGACTTGATTTAACTGTTGAATCTATAAATTGACCTTCTGGTTGGGGATTTTCTTTTAATCTTTCAATTAGATCTAAAGATGCTAACTCTGTTTGCAGAGGAGTAGGTACCGTTGCACATCAAGGACTTTTGCATCAATGCAGATGGCCCAAAGGGTATTCAGTTGACTTGGACTAGGCTTAGAAGGAGTCCTAATTGTTTTGGGCTAGCCCTCTCCCTTGCAATATACACTGTATACCTACAGGGGAACAAAAGAACCCCAAAACAAGAATTTTCAAAGAGGGAAAGCAGTAACATGGAGCTCAGTGTTCCTGACATGAATATCCATTGGGTTTTTTTTGTTGTTGTTTAAAAAAAAGGAATAGGAGGTTGGGAAGAGATACCTCCAGGCTTGGCCATTTAGTCATTCAAAGGATATTTATGGAACATGTCAGGCACTATTCTGGGTGTTGGGGACATGGCAGTGGACAAAGTAGACAAAAATCTTGACTTTATAGGATTTACATTCTAGCGGGCTGATAGGAAGGGAGAGACAAAGAAATTTTTAAAAATTATTTGTTATATTGTGGTAAATGCTTGGAAGAAAAACAAAACCGGACCAGGGCATGTTGGGAGTGGTGGGGTTCCAATTTAAAATAGGGTGGTCAATTTTTTTTGTTATAAAGAAAATTATTGGGAAAATTGGTGAAATATGAACAAAGTCTGTGCATTGGGTAATAGTATTAAGTCAACATAAATTTCCTGACTTTATGTAGTAATTATATGACTTTGATCTTAGGAAGTACACGCTGAAGTGTTTAGGGGTAAAGGAATATTGTGTCTGCAACTCACTGTCTAATAGTGCAGAAAAAAATACAAATATGTGTACACAGAGAGAAGATGATAGAGCTAGTGTGGTAAAATGTTGACTATTTTGGGGGAACTAGGTGAAAGGTTATATGAGAGTTCTTTATACAAATCTTACAGTTTTCCTGTTAGTGTAAAATTATTTCCAAATCTAAAAAAATTTACAGAACTAAGCAAGCCAGGTGGTGAGGGGGGGGAGGGGGCATCACAATCCCCGCTGCTCATCTCCTACCCCTCTGCTTGCCCTTGTTGGACACTATAGGTTTACTATCTTCTGTTAGCGGCCATGGCTCACGGGCCCAGCCGCTCCGCAGCATGTGGGATCTTCCCGGACCGGGGCACAAGCCCGTGTTCCCTGCATCGGCAGGCGGACTCTCAACCACTGCGCCACCAGGGAAGCCCTGTGCAACCCTTTTTTATTCTTCCCACCCCTCCACCCACCAAACATGCCCTTGCACAATTTCCTATCTTTGTTTCCTCTTTTTCTTCCTGGAAAACTCCTATTCATCCTTTAAAACCCTCATCTACGAAAACTTCTTTTTGTCCTCTCCTATGCTCTCCAGAGAGAATAAATAACCCCTTCCTCTGTATCTTGTTTTTCCTCATATTACTGCATGGGAAACACATTACTCTTTTTATTTTGGTGTAAGTTTTCCACCCTTTTTTTCTGACTGTGGGTGCCATGGATCTTCTAAGTCCTGGGCCTCATTCATCTTCCTATCCCCAGCCAAGATAGAAGCTCAGTAGAACACTGTTTGAGATGGACTGAAGGGTCTGATTGGAGAATAGGAGCTTGAGGAGGGGATGGCACAGTGAAGGAGGGATCCTAATGGAACAGCCCTACAGTCAGCAGAAACACCTTTTTATGGAAATAATGACACATCTGCAGTCAAGGCACAGTGTTCAGGGAAATCTAGAGGGCAGGGAGACATTCACAGAATGTTTGCATCCCAGAGCTGGCTGACAGTGATTGGGTGCAGGGCAGGGTCAGGAAGGTGATGGGGGTAAGATAATAGATAGAATTATGGCTTAGGTTGGTCTAAAAATAAATGTTAGTGGGATGTTGGCCAGTTAGCCTTTTTCATGAAATGATCAAGACTTCTTTTGCCCAAGTTCCTGTCAGGTTTTCTCACCATGCTGAACTCAAAATGACGGGGTCTCAGTACTGAACCACAGCTCAGTGGTCATTAGTCCAAACCTCATGGAATGCTCGCGCCCCTCATTACTTTGATGCCCCTGGTTTTAAGCTCAGGAGGAATGAGACCTGGAACGTTAACCTTCCGAGTGGAATGCGGAATACAGAACTGGTAACAGACCTACTTCTGTATCGCTGGGTGCCCTGGGAACAGATATTCTTTGTTGTACATGGCACAATTTTCAGGCAATGTAGCTATCAGTATAGTTCAAGCAGGGCTTTTCCCTAAAGTTTGGAGACTCAGGCACAAATTGATTGAGGCAGAGTCATGTGGGGTCTGTAGGGATCTGCTGATGAAGGAGCAAAAGAAAACATTGTGGAATGGAATAGCTGGTGGGTCAAAGAATAGGAGTCTTGGAGACAGATAGATCTGGGCTTGAGTCACAGCCCAGTCACTCACCAGTTATGAGACCTCAAGTAAGTCACTTGGTCCTCTCCGAACTTCAGTGTCCACACCTGTGAAATGGGAATAGTCATCATACCTACCCCAAAGGGTCCTTGTGAGGATTGGGTGAGTTAGTGCATGTAAAGTGCTTAGCGTAGTGCCTGACACATAGTAAGTGCTCAATAAAGTTAGTTAATAATAATAATATAATGAAAATAATTAAAAATAAAAAGAATATATCTCATTTTCTCATGTACTTCCTCTACTATTCTGTGAGTACTTCAGGGCAGGGGTTGTGTCTGATTTACCTGTGAGATCCTGCACCCTCTACAAGGGCTGATGTTGAGAAGGTACTTGGTGAATGCATTTCTTGAACTGAGTTAGACCCACCATCCATGTAGCCCAGATTTTGTCTCCAGGATTGGCACTGAGTCTGTTTGGTTCACAGCTGTATTCTGAGCACCTCACGCGCCAGCTGGCACATAGCAGGCACTTAAACATTTGTTGACTGGTAGAGGAATGAATGAAAGGAGCAGTAAACAGGGTTTCTGAGAGGTGTCCACCGAAAGGCCATATGCATGCTCCAGAGACCAGGCAGGGCTGCCGGCCACTCTGGTGATATTTCACCACTTCTGTATAAATATGCAAGATTATATTAAATTAAACGAGTTACTTATATGTACACAGTAAATATTGTGGAAGATTATGTACCAAACTGTCACCAGAAGTTTTCTAGGGAGTGGGAGCACTAATTTTTTACTGTGCGTTTATCTGTTGCTTGATATTTGGAGGGTAAGTGCACAGTACTTTGGTAGCTAAAACATCAAATAAGATAAAGAAATAAAATGTTGAATTGCTCAGATAATTGAAGAAGGAGAGGTTGAAGATGAGGAAGAAGGAAGAACAGAACGAGTGGGTTTTTTTAGAAAGAAAGATGTCAGACACTGGTACAACCACCTTTGGCCAAGCATTTTGTCACTCCCAAACCGCAGACCTTATCCTCTTGCCCTGAAGGGGGTGTTGTCCTTTCTTGGTACACCTTTAAATGTCTAGGTCCTATGGAAAAGGAGTGAATGAGGCACATTTTCACACTTAAATGGCAGTGTTTTGTTTGGGATAATGCTAACAGTTCATGAGAGCAGCTACCAATTATGAACACTCTGTATATAGAATAGTGTAATTAGGAAAAATTTTGCAATTGGTCAAATTTGGGTCAGAATGCCAGCTCTATCATTTGCTAGTTTGAAAAGTTATTTTGCCTCTTGAGACTGAGCATTCTCATCTGTAAAATGGGACTAATAAATACCTATTTCCTGTATTGCTTCGGGGTTTAGTGAGAGGGTGTTTCGATACAGCCTGATTCTTGGCACATAGTGAAAAACACTGGATAGCCGTTTTTTTTTAACATCTTTATTGGAGTATAATTGCTTTACAATGGTGTGTTAGTTTCTGCTTGCTCTGGACGCGCAGGCTCAGCGGCCATGGCTCACGGGCCCAGCCGCTCCGCGGCCTGTGGGATCTTCCCGGACCGGGGCATGAACCCATGTCCCCTGCATTGGCAGGCGGACTCTCAACCACTGTGCCACCAGGGAAGCCCAGATAGCCATTCTTATGATGATGATGATGGTATTTGTTGGTATAGATAGCCAGTCGGCTACTAAGTCACACCCACATCTCCTACGTTTCCAAAGGTTTATCATGAGATATTGCTTTCAAGTTCTCAAATGCTTTTCTGAAAAGGACATGTGCTATTTTTAAAATGGTCTTCTCGAGAGGTTCCAACCTGGTAATCCTGTGCAGTGCATTTGGTAAACATATTCTTGGTGAGCTTATGGTGGGTCCTATTGATCAACTCTTCTCTAAACCCTTTTAAATCTGCTGTTTTACAATCTGTTCAATGATTTCTTCAGAAATCAATGGCTGAGTCTAGTTCTTGGATTATCAATTTCCAACTCATCCCTGTTTCCTTTGTGGTCTCTCTAAATTTTTGGTTTCTCCCAAAGGTGTCAAAGCCCAGGTCTTTAATGGCAGCTCCATGGACAGAGCCATGAATTGTGACACTTTGCTCCTCCCACCTTTGAACTCATTTAAAGCAATGTTCTCTTACCAGCTGCTTATTTAAGACTTCAGACTAAAAGTTATTCTTAACAGTACGTGTTCTTTCATTTTTGCTCTTAATTTTTTTTTTTTAGTTGAAGAGATGGTCATGTATGAATTTGCAATTTTCTCTTTTATCTGAGGTGACAGCTGTTGTTTTGCTGCCCAGTCTCTTCTTCTGGTACCTGCTTTCCTTCTGGAACAACATGCTTCAGATGTTGTTGAAACCACCCTGGACTCCAGGTTTTGCTGTGTGTCCCAGGCTGGCCGATCAGAACATTGCATCATCTTGACCCCAGTGATTGGTTCAGAGATGAGCGTGTGACCCAATTGGTGTGAATTAGATGCTTTTGTGTCTGTGGGAAGATGAGACAGAGGTTCTTTTCTTCTAGAACTGCTAGTAATAACAGTGAAGTGAGCCTAGGCTTTCAGGAACCACTACCTGGGTCTGATTTTTCTGAGGACACACAGTGGAGGGCTGCACCAAGAGAGAAAGTAAGCCTTTCTGTGGGTGAGCCTTAGAAGCAAGCTATTCCTGAATAAACCCTTACCCTGGGCTTTTCAATTCTATAAGCCAATAATCTCCTCTTTTGCTTAATCCAGTTTGAGTTGGGTTTCCTCTCAATTGCAACAGAAAAGTCCTAACCAGTACACTTAAAAAAAAAAACAACAACCCAGAGAACAACCGCTGAACAATGCTTTAAAACTCAATTTTGAGAGGCCCTTGGCATTTTGTTTTTTGGCAAGTTATTCTGAGATTTATGCCTTTCTAACCATATCTTTGACCTTTTCTGCCATTCTTTGGTGTTTGCTTCTTGATCATGGATCCCTTATACGTGTTGTAAGGTTTTAAAAATCTAAGCAAATCCCTAGCCTGGACTCATGATTTCTCTTACTAAAATTTTACCACACATCTAAGTTTAGAAATATAGAAAAATGGGAGAAAAAAATCCAGTGATCTATTACACAACAAAACCAGCTAACATTTTCCCAAACTTCTTTTCCAATTTTTCTTGTCCCTGCATAGATTATTGGATTACACTCAGCTAATAGTTTGATATATTGCTTTAAATTGCTTTTGCAAAGTTAATGAATGTTTATGACATAACATTTCAAAGATACTACACAGCCTTCTGTACCTTGCATTTTCTCACTTCATGGTTAATCTTGGAAAGGGTATCCGTACAAAGAAAGGTCTCATTCTTTGGTTATGTGGATGTACCTGAGATAAGTTAAGCAAACCCTTACTTTCAGGCATTTTGTTTCCAGGTTTATGCCATCAGAAGCCAGTGCTGCCCATCTTTGTGCATGAAGCCTTAGTGATATGTGCATGAAGCCAAAGGATGCACTCTCTGTAAAGAAAGAACATGATCAAACAGCAGGAATGCTTTTTAAGGCCACTGACGCCACTGTGAAATTACCCTTGCAAAGGACTGCTGCATTTGCTGCTCCATCCAGTAGCAATGAAAGAGCTATGTATATATATTTTTGTTTGTTTGGCACTGAGATCAGTGCCTGGCATACAGTAAGTGCTTAATATGTTAGATATGATTACTGCTATTTTTCCCTTTTACTCTCCTTACTCTTTTCTAACTCATTTGTATAATTTGAGAACATGTTGTCAGTATTTCACTTGTGCAAACCTCTTCCCCAAGCCTGCAGACTGTGATCTTGCAAACATAATCTTTTCTCTGAACTTTAGGAAACATTCCTCTCCCATCTCAGGGAATAATATGGGCCATAATTCTGAAAAGAGAAAAAAAGGAAAAAGTGATGCCTCCCTTGGATAGGTTAAAATCTAAAATATGACTTTTTCCCCAGTCTCTTGTTGCTTCCCATTTTTGGGGCCCAATCAAAATCCCGAGCACAGAGCCTGACACATAGTGGGCACTTCATTTTTGAATGAATGAACGGTTGATTGATTGTTAGGCTCTTTTCTTTTTCAGTACGCGGGCCTCTCACTGTTGTGGCCTCTCCCGTTGCGGAGCACAGGCTCTGGACAGCACAGGCTCAGCAGCCATGGCTCACGGGCCCAGCCGCTCCGTGGCATATGGGATCTTCCACGAACCCGTGTCCCCTGCATCGGCAGGTGGACTCTCAACCACTGCGCCATCAGGGAAGCCCGATTGTTAGGCTCTTTGATTAACATCTCCAGTAGTCAACTGTAAGCTCAATTAGGAAGGTGGCCATCTTTTCTTCTTACCAAAACATGTGATGGATATTTGTTAGATAAGCAGATGGATAAATCTAGGTGCCTGTAATTCAAACAATCCAAAAGTTGGCTGTCTCTTCAGCATCATAACCTGTGATTCTTTTAAAAATTGCTAACAGCTTCCCAGGGACCACTTACTGTCACTGGACTAGAAACTCTAGGGATGGGTCTGAATTCTGTGCTTGAAAAACCTCTCCTGGTGATTCTGATATCACCATCCTTACAGAAAAGATCATGGACCAGTGCTTGGGGGACCACTGGCATTTCCTATCCCAGTAGCCCATTATAATTTTTTATTTCTGAAGTGGCCTCTTGGCTACTCTGTGGGTGATCTTATCTGTGAGTATACACTATTTCATGCTGATAAGCCACCCTGACTCTCCAGCAGCTCCCCCTGACTTTAATCCTATTAATAAACCTGTCCCCTGGCCTCTGAGGATGTGCTCTTTATATCTTGCCTGTTAAGGCTGCAGCAAACAGCTTTTCCTAGCATTCTACTACAACTCAGTTTTATTACAACCTTCTGCTCTCTTTTGGAGAAATAGACTTGATGCTCATGATTTCAATCACCAGGCTCTTGCTGGCCAAATGGCTCATCTGCTGTTTTTATGGGGCTCTAGTGATTCTCCCCGATTGTGGAAGTTGCAGGACAGGAAGGAATGAGCAGTGCCCCCCCCCCCCCCCCCCTTTTATGTGCAGATGCTGTGCTGGGCACAGTAGCAGTAATTTACATCCATAAGCAGGTATTGTTATTTCACTTTTCAGGTCAGGAAACTGAGGTTAGGGAAATGAAGCAAATGACCCAAAGACACAGGTTAGCAAGATACTGAATGGCAGGATTTAAACCCAGGTCTGTAAGATTCCAGGGTCTCAGCTTAGAATGTGCAGGTCCACGGGGGCTGGGCAGGATACAAGAAGTGACTCTGTTGTGGAGGGGATGGGATGGAGAGCTGGACCAGGAGAGACTGAGGGGATCAGCCTGGAGGGGGTCCTGCGGGTATCAAACCAGGGCTGAAACTTACAAGAGGGCTCCTGAGACTTGGCCGTGGGAAGGAAGGAACAGCTGAAGGCACCTGGGCAGCAGGTCTGCAGACTGCTCAGGATCATAATTTATCACCAGCAAAGCTTGCCATTTAATTCTCTCATTCAACAAACATTTATTGAATTTCCACCTGTGTGCCCAGAAGTGCTGGGGTGCTGAGAAAACAAGGCAGAAAAGGTCCCTGCTATTTTGGAGCATATGTAATACTGTATTAATAATCATAGTAACCGACAGTCATTGAGCACCTGAGTACTAGGCACTGTTTTAATTACTTTACATATATTAATCCATTAATCTTAACAACTACCCTGTAAGGCGAGTACTATTATTACCTCCATTTTACAGCTGGCCAGTGAGAAGCTCTGCTGGGACTGGGACCTGTGACTGTTGGCTTCCAAAGCTCATAATCTGATCCACTGGACTCTGTTTCTTCCCATTTGGCCTTTTTCCTCAACTTCTTTCAGTAGCTTTTGATAACTTCCAGTTTCATTTACTTTGTGTTGTGTTCTTAATTGTTCTCACAGGCATTTCTTAAAGAGTCTGCTTTTAAAATGTAAAGCATTTAATTGGCCTCTGTGGTAAAAAGGCAGACACCTGCATTTTGTAGAATGTCATCTGTATGCAAATTACCAAACAGCCTCCTAGTCCTTCTGCTGTGTGGGATTCAAGGCTGCTTGGAGACCCACTCCTGGTTTCATTGCTGACCTTCCTCTGCTCCTGTGACCTGAGACATTTTAGCATCTGTTGAATTGCTCAGTTCAATATGATATATTTTTCTTTTCTTTCCTCCTAAGTGCCCAGCCCAGTGGGGTTGACCAAGATATACTGAGGCAAGAGATCTATCCTCGAGAAGTCTATAGTCTAGCTGTTGAGACAGGACATACCCAAGATGAAAAACTGAGATTATCACAGCAATGCTAAATTAAGTGTTAACTTTTTGCAGTAGGGATTGCCAGATGCTACAGAGGTTCAGAGTAGGGAAACAGTAGCATGGCTTTTGTGAAGGAGGGAGATAAGCTAGGTTTTGAAAGATTTGGATAGGTGGAAGTAAAAAGGAACGTTATTCCAGGCAGGAGCCTCCCAAGGGCAAAGGGATGGTGGTGGGAATGGCTTGACCTCTATAAAACATGGAGGAGACTAGGTCCTCTGGAGTCTTAGGGAAGGTGAAAAGCTTTCAGAACCGACTGTGAAAGGGAAATCAAAATGGAGTTGGTATTGCTAAGAGAGCTTAGATGGAACTGGGAGGCTATTGAGGAAGTGGACTTAGGCACGTCTCAGCCTAGATGGAATCTGACCTTTTGACCACTTATTGTCTTAACGCAGGCATCCAGAACATCTGCCAGAAACTCAAGATACTTATCGGACCCTTGCCTTAAAATAACTCGTGACAGCCCATCTACTTGTCGGACCCTTACCCTAAATAACTCATGACAGCCTGTCCCTTAAGGACAAATATTTCCTTTCTTGTGTCAGGGTCAGTCATAACCCTTGAAGTTCTGTGGGTTTTGTCCTGACTCTTTTTCCCGGAACACTCGCTCAGTTTTACCTAAATCTGTCTCTCCTGAATTGCAGTTCTTAAGACCCCAGATAAAGCTCTTTGTTCTTTGCGACCTCTGTACTGATTATTGTTTGACACAACACTCCACAATAACAAAGCTAATGTTGAAGTGTTTCATATGTGAAAAGCACCGTTTAAACTCTCCCGTTTGATCTTCAAAACGCTAGGTGAAGTATGTACTATCCTCATGGTACTTAGTGGAAACTGAGGCTCAGAAGGCTGACGTAACTTGCCTAAAGCAGCAGTGTAAGTGACAGAGCTGGGATTTGAACCCAGGCAGTCCAATCTCAACCTCCATGCTCTGGACATCTATGTTATATTCCTAATACTGCTAATCATTCTTCCCTCAAAGGGTCAGAGGGGTTAAGTTATCTTTTCTTGATTGCAGACAACAGAAGCCATTCGAGCTAGTTTAAGCAGAAAGGAATTTGTTTAAAAGCAATGAGGGTGGGGCTTCCCTGGTGGCGCAGTGGTTGAGAGTCCGCCTGCCGATGCAGGGGACACGGGTTTGTGCCCCGGTCTGGGAAGATCCCACATGCCGCGGAGCGGCTGGGCCCGTGAGCCATGGCCGCTGAGTCTGCACGTCTGGAGCCTGTGCTCCGCAATGGGAGAGGCCACAGCAGTGAGAGGCCCGCGTACCGCAAAAAAAAAAAAGCAACGAGAGTGCACACAGACTCTACCAAAGGGCTGGAGGTTGAGCTTGCCAGGAGCTCCAGTGCAGGGCTGGTCTTTAAAGACCACACTCTTGCTGTTCATGGGTATGGGCACCATGCTCATATTACTGAGTCTGAATATTGCCCTGATGCCTCAAGAGCCAGCTGCTGCCATGCCACCATTGCCAGAAAGATGGATTCTGCCAGATGCCTGCTTCCTCACAGTGCTGTCTTCTGAATTGATGTTTCTCTTGAGTATACCTGATTCTCAGAATACTGGGCAAGCAAATCTTCTGGCTTCTCTCTTGGGGAGAAAGGACTCATAAGGTAGAAATGCCCCTAACATAGGAAAGCTGTTGTCCCCAAAATGCTGGGCAGCTGGAAAACATGACAATTTTCTACAACATTAGTAAATGTGGAGCTGGTGACCAGTGCTGTGTCACTCTGGCCCAAGAACATGGCTCCTAAGTAATGGTCTATGGTCTGAGGCTTGGCTGGCTGAAGAGAATCACTCAGGAAGTCTGTCAAAAATACAGAGTGCCAGGCCTCTTCTCCAGAGGTTCTGATTCAGTGAGTCAGAGCAAGGCCTGGGAGCATACATTTGTCAGAGCTCTTCACATGATTCTGATGTGTAGGCCAGGTTCAAGAGTCAGTGACATTCTCAGTGACATTTTTTGCTAATTCCAAGGAAATACTTAATATATTAAAGCTGCAGGTCTCCACTGGGGGCGATTTTGCCCCCCCAGGGAACATTTGGCAACACCTGGGGATATTTTTGGTTGTTACATCTAAGGGCTGCTACTGGCACTCAATGCAGAGATCAGGGATGCTTCTGAACATCCTACAGTGCGTAGGACAGTCCCTTTCAACAAAGAATCATCAGCTCTGTATGTCAGCAGAGCTAAGGTTGAGAGTGTCTGTACTAAAGGGTGCTCATTTTTCCTGAGATCCTACAGCAGCATTCTCTCCAGAGGTGTTGCACTCCCGTTAAGATAGAATAGCATGTAAGAACTTTGGAGATGCCAGTCCCTCTTTAAATCTTGGCCATTTGAAACATAACCCCCTATGCTCATGTTGTCATTTCAGAGAGGGAAGTGTCCAGAGCAATGTCCCTGTGACCACTTGATCACATCTGTTCTCTGGCTTTTAAACTTCACCTGCCCTACCTGTGACTCAGACCTTGACAAAAGCCCAGGAAAAGTGTCACTGCTGGGCCAGTCCTTGGCTCTTCTCTTGGCCTGAGAAGGAGGCTCAAGGAGGTGGCATAGTGGAGTGGTTTTAGGCATGGTCTTTAAAGGGAGACCTTGATTAGAAACCTAGATCTCCCGCCTATTCTTCTGAGGCAAGTTATTTCGCCTCCCTAAAACTCTGCTTCGTCCCCTGTAAAATGGAGTCAATGATAATGCTTCTGTCTCTGAGTTGTGGAGAGGATGGAATGAGACAATCATGTGTCTCAGCTGGCTCTTGCTGCAGTAACTCCATGTGACAAACAGTCTCATAATTTCAGTGGCATACCACAACAAGCATCTGTGAGGATTAATTTTATGTATCAGCCTGACTGGACTGGAGTGCCCAGATATTTAGTCAAACACTATTCTGGGTGTATCTGTGAGGGTGTTTCTGGATGAGATTAACATTTAAATGAGTAGACTGAGTAAAGCAGATTGCCCTCCCCAGTGTGGGTGGGTCTCTTCTATTCAGTTGAAGGCCTGAGTAGAACATAAAGGCTGAACAAGAGGGAACTTTGCCTGAATGACTGCATGACTTGGGACACTGGTATTCTCCTGCCTTGTACTGGAACTTGCACCGCTGGCTCTCCTGGTATTGGTTCTGTTTCTCTGGAGAACCCTTATTAATACCGCATCTTCCTCCTGCCCATGCACCTGCAGGTTGGCTGTAATTTGGCTGATCTGGACTGGGCTTGCCTGCAACGCTGTGGGTTGGGCCAGGTCCATTCCACGTCTCTCATTCTCCCTGGACCAGCAGTTACCCAAGATATGTTTCTTTATAGGGTGAGAAGCAGGAGCACAAGAGGGCAAGCCCAACCATACAAGTACATTTCAGGCTTTTGCTTATATCAACATCTGCTTCTATCCCACTGGCCAAAGCAAGTCACATGGCCAAACCTGAAATTAATGGGGCTGAGAAGTATACCCTGCCCACAGTAAGAAGGAGAGAGGGATGATAACCCAAACCATCACTCCTCTGTGGCGAGGACCTTAATATAATACTCTGAGTCATTACTCTGTGCTAGCTCAGTCTCAGTCCTTCACCAGCTTGGTGCTCTGACCTCTAGTTGATCCATGTGTGCATTAGCTTCAACCTCTTGCCTGTGAACCTGTCTCAGATCTGTTCATCTGGCCATCCCAGGGGACCTCAGTTTCCTCTTCTGTGCCAAATTATTAGTTGTGTAAATAAACAGCTCACCCTCTGTCACTGCCCAACAGCACTGCATGCTAGGCTTTTTGTATGGTAGGTGCAGCCGACTTGAACTCACTCTGGTCTTGGTTCATTGAAACTTTCCCGTTAGTCTCTGACTCTCTTTGCTGCTTATCTTAAATCCTTCCCTTCTTTCCAGGATCTGGTCAACCAGTATACCTGTTGAAATGGCTCCAGCCTTCAGGAGTCTCTTCTCAGCATTCTTATTCTGTTCCCCACTCGGTTAGGCGCACCCTGCTTCTGCAGGATGGCTAGCTCTCTTCCACACACTGACATGGACACATGGACAAGGCCCTGGAGTCCACAGGGTGCTCAGTGGGTTCTCAGCCAGTGTTTGTTGATATTGAAGGTTTGAAAAAATGGTTTATATTTATTTTTCCTTTGTTCTAGACAGAGGTCCCTATATATTGAGAAGCAGCATAGCATGGTAGTTAGGCACACAGGCTTTAGAGCAAGACTTCTCAGTCTTGGCTGCACGTTGTAACTGATGGGGACATTTAGAAAGTTCTGGTGCCTGGGTCCTGTGTCCAAGGGTTCAGATTTATTTGGTTTGGGGTGTAGCCTGGACATCAGGATTTTTAAATGCTTCCTATATGATTCTGACATGTAGTCAAAACTGGAAATTGCCGCTTTAGAGTAGGTCAAAATTTATTTTTAAACTTTGGCTTTGCACTTACCAGATCCAGCTTGGTCATTTACTAAGCCCGTCAGAGGCTAACGCCCTCATGTGTAAAATGAAGATAATATTATGCATTTCCTTGCGTTATGTAAAATGGAACGAAATGGCCAGATAACAGGCACTCAGTAAGCATTTATTTTCCTTTAAAACAATTTCATTTTATTCAACAGAGTTAGGTTCATTAGTGAAAGCTAGGACAAAACAGAAAATGAGGGGAAAAACCCACTTTGAGTCTTACTCCAGCAACTTTTCATGTATTGCCTTTAGTTCTTGTCTCCTTCATATTGCACATCTTTTTATTTAGCTTTTAGCCTAGGTTGAAATCATCGTGAAATACAGTCTATACCCCGCTTTTCTTCATTCAACTTTTGTGATGAGGTAATAACCGCTGTTTCACTAAATCTGCTAAGGGTTCAGAATTCTGAATGTCTCACAAAGCTAAGGTGGGTCTCTCGTACTGAGAGTCATGGAGAATTGTCGGCCTTTCTTGTGATTTTCTTGGTGACAGTCAGTCCCCCTGCTGCCCTCTTTGTGCGCTCTAGAGCGCTATGTCCAGGGAGCGACCCTGAGGGCATGTGCACCAGTCTGAGCTGACTTTTCATGTGGAAGATCCTGCTGCTCTTTACATTACAGGGCAGATCTGGTGCTATCTTTATGAGGGATTAAACTTTATTATTACTAGGATGAGAACATCTCCTGTCATTTGCGACAGTGCAGGGATGTCTGCATTCACCCCATTCTGTCAGCAACCCAGTGACTCTTCCATGCCCCAGGGCTCACACTCTTCATTTCCAATCACACAAAAACGGTCCTGACTCAGGGCAGAAAGAATCAGCCCTATTTTCCATCCAGTTGCACTCACCTACAAACCTAGCCCTTCTGGAGTTTCAGGGCTGTTGAAGAGGCAATACCATGCATGGAGAAAAGAGGTCTTTGGGATGTAGCAGCTTTGATTTTGAATCCAAGATTTGCAACTTACTTTATGATCGACTTTTGGTGAATTACCTAACACTCCAAGCTTCAGTTTCTTCATATTTAAAAGGGGAACAATGTGGTCTGCCTTTTAAGGTCGTATGACAGTTAACAATGAACTCGTTTATCCATTTAAAAATATTTATTGAGCGCCTGTTATATGCCACAGACTGTGTTAGGTACTGGGAATATTGGGGAGCAAGCCAGAAAGCTCATGCCTGTGTGGAATTTGCAGTTTAGTAGGAGATACTTAAAGTAGATATTATAATCCACTGTGGGTCAGTTTCAGATGGGCAAGATGTTCTGGAAGTGTGTGGCAATGACACCTAATGTGGATGTGGGGATTTAAAAATAAATATAGTGGATTGAGTTGCTGTGGCAAGTCTACTCTTCCTGTTTCTCTTTGACTCCAGAGAAATTCTGGGCAAGTATGACAAGAAAAAAGAAATATAACTGAGTTTGGAAAAAAGAAAGGAGAACTTCCATAGCAGAAATAAAGAGGAAACTAAAAGCTAGAGTGGTGGGCAGGAGCTGCATCTGGACCGCCCCAGGTGTCTCCTCTGTGTGTGGAGCTGCTGGCTTCAGGCAGAACTCACCCATCATGGGAAATGGGAACTCGAACTCTCCACCTGCAGGCTTAGGGCTGCAGCAAGCAGGCTGGGCTTCTGTCTGGGGCTGTGGGTGGGAAAAGAATCCCCTGAGAGAAGCTGGAGTCACACGGGGCCTTGTGCGTGGGTGCAGGTTCTGACCTTGCCCCATCACACAGCATGGGAACCCTGAATGGAGGGATTAACGTAAAAACTGGTCCAAAGGGCTCTGGTGGGGGTTCTAAGACCAACCCATGGAGGACCTTCCCCCTCGGAGCTTTTGTACAGGCTGCTCCCCAACCTGGGATAGTTGCTCCCAGTCCCCCTTTGGGTCGTCCCCTCCCTGCCTGCTTCACTGGACAGGGTCTTGACTCAAATGTCACTTTCTTGGAAAGGTTGTCCCAGTCCTCCCAGATTAGATCAGAGCCCTCCCCTCCCCTTATGCTTTCCCTTTCTCTTTAATGTACCTATTACAAACACAACTTAATAATTGTGTAATTATGTGGTACACAACTGCCTCCCCTACTAGATTGTTAGATTGTAAAAGTAGGTAAAATCTTGTACATCTGTCTTTTTACCTAATGCTGCGTTCCCTGCATATTAGCTAGCACATAGTCGGTGCTCAAAAAATAGATTTTTGAGTAAATGAATGAACAAATGAATGAATTTGTCCTCAGTGGCCATGTCTACTACCCCCATCTCCTACCAATCCCAAATGGAAATAAAACAATAACACCTTCATGCTTTGTAGTTACTGCAGAGTGAAAATACACACTTCTACTATGGCAGTGGTGCTCAGATTTTAGTGTCCGTGGACCACACCTTGTGAGCCACTGCTGCACAGCGTCATTATTTTGGTTTGTTTGGTTTTTAAGCCAGAGCTATAAAATATACCACTGATGACATGACTATAGCCTTATGCCTTGAAAACTTAGCATAAACAAGTGATTAACATATTCGATGCCTGATGATATGTAAGCATTCTTCCTGGGAAAATTGGGCTTCCTGTCTTTCTTATAAGTGGGGAAGAAAGTGGAAGGGTGAAGAGCTTGGGTTCTGGAGTCAGACCTGATGGTTTCCAACCCTGCTGTCACCCCCTGCAAGTGTCAGAACTTAGGTAACTTATGTAGCCTCTCTGACTCAGCTTGCTAATCTATACAGTGGGATGAATTGTAGGACCTGCTTCACAGGGTCGTTGAGAACTAAAGGAGGTAACATTAATAGTTTCCTTTCAACAGTGCCTGGCATGTAGTAAGCAATCCCCAAATGTTAGTTATTATAATGGGGAAGAAGAGGAATATTTAACAGTATGTGTTAGGCATCCTGTTAGAGGTTTTCACACACATTGTCTCATTTAAGCCTCCCAGCAATGCTATGAAACAGGTATTATTAGCCCCCTTTTATAAGGGAGGAAACCGAGGCACAGAATGGTTAAGTAATTTGTCCAAAAATACATATTTATCAATAGTAATAATATCCAGGGTTGGCATTGAGTCTATGTAGTGTCATAGTCTATTACTATTTTGGTGCTGCCAGGCCTCCCAGCATTTCCAGGAAGCAGGCTCCTCGGAGAGACTGACAGTCTAACCACGACAGGAGTGGGTTCTGTCTATCTCCTAAGGCTAGAGGCCCCTCCTCTAGCTGACCTGAGGCTGCAGCTCTGTCCTTTCTCACTCACATTGAAGGGCGAGCTGACATGGGAACATTTCAAAGGCACCTCAGCCCGGAAGGCCAAGCTGTCCATCATGCTTAGAGAGTGACAGTGATGATGCTTCCCAGGAGAGCCGCGCGGCAGGACCAGAATCTCTTAACAGCCTAGAATCCCACTTTTAAAAGCAGGTTCACCAGCAGCTGCCCGACTTTCAAAGAAAACAGCCCTGGCTCCTGTCCAAGGGCAGGATGTGGCTTCAGTCTTTCTTTCCCAAGTGGAGGCTGAGTGGAAGTGACAGTGTCCACCAGAAATGGCAGCTCTGACCAACAGGTTTTGAGTTGGTTGAGGGTCCTGTTCTTGACTGGTTTGGACAGAATGCTTTTGAAGGTGTTACTGGAAAGCATCCCAGTGAGAATGGGGCTGTGAAGGCTCAGATGAGTTGCCTATATGCTCTGGAATCTCAAGATGTCCCTGGAGGGTGGGATCACCCTGCCTGGCAAGTGGGCAAATACCCTTCCTTGATTGGGAGGCTTTGGGCATGGACTATATAGGCACCTTCCTTGGGGTGTGAATTGTGGGTCATAGAAGGTTGCCTTATGTCCCATTTATTTAATTTTTTAAACACACAACAGACTGTGTGGTGCCCCTACTAGTAACCGTCCTGGCTGCCTGTTGCCCTCAGGGTCAAGTTCAGCATGGCTTACACGGTTTTCTTAGCTTAGGTTTGCCCGGAAGTGGATCAATGAGATAATGGATGTGAGATCCAGTCATTCATTTGGGAAGGATCTCAGGAAACACCCAGATAAAGCATGGAATTGAAACACTGAAGGGAAAGCAACCAATAAAACTATTGGTTTTATTGGTTAAAATAAACTATCAACTGGAGTGATGGTGGGCAATTGGAGGGTGGTCTTCCTGGGGAATTCCAGGGAAGGGTATAGAACATGCACTTCAGAGTTTTCTGTCTCCAGAGGTGAGGGAGCTGGGGTATTTATCCTCCAACTCTTGTCAGTCACTGATTGGGGGCCCCTGGGGTGGGGCAGAGGGGAGCATGAATTCACTGAAACTTCTGTCCTGCTGATGGCAGGGCCAAAGTGGGACCTAGACTCAGAGAAGGCGCTCAGGCAAAGTGGTGCCTGTGTTGGCATTTGGAGGCCAGCTGCCTTGCATTGAAGAAGGGACATGAGTGGGCCTCCAACATACACACACACACACACACACACACACACACACAATCTATAAGCCACACATACAACTGTCAATCCACCATACAACTCACAACCCATAATACAGTTATACACAACACACACACACAACCCCCCACAACATACAACCCTATTATTCCCCTTTTTACAGATGTGGAAAGTGAGACTCCCAGGGTTACGAGTTACTCACTTTCCAGCCTGTTGGGGCCAGACCCCAGATCTTCTCATTCCTGCTCAGGCACATTTCCCATTCACCCTTTGAGAACGGGCGTGGACCCCCTTACAGTGCTCACCTTGGGAAGTTCATGGCTAGTTCAGTAATGCTGCTGATCCTCAAAGTGTTCTCCTTTTTCAAAATGAAAATATCTTTTTAAAGTAGAAAACCAATATATGCCTTAAAAAAAAAGAAAACCAATATATACTTTTCTTCTTAAATATTTTTGGAAAAGGCCCTGAAAACAAGTTTTAAAAAAAGGTTTCTTTGCAGTTTTTAATCAAAGCAGAATTTTCTGGCCTCAGTGTTCCTCACCTGTAAAATAGAGGTGTTGGAATAGGTCAGAGGTCTTCATTGTGGCTCTGTGACACCCCATTGATGAGCTTTTGGAGATCTGGGAATCGTTGGAAGTTTATCAAAGAAGTTACATGTGTGCACCTTTTTTTTTCCTGGGGAAAGGATTTATAACTTTTTCAGATTACTGTAGTTCTGTGACCTCAAAATGTGTATCAGTCATCACCCTAGATATTCCTTAAGGTCTCTTTTGGAGGAATTGTGTTAAAATCTTTGTGAAATGTCAGCAGGTACCGTAAACCTGAGGACCAAGAATTATTTTTTAAGATTTGCAGTAGGAGAGTGGGAAAGAGGTGGTATATCTTGTATATTTTATGGCCAACATTCAATAGTCAAGTTAACTGTGATTTTAGTTGTTAAAACACAATGCTGGAGAGAGTTTGTTTTCATCCATTGCTGGAGGAGGTGTCAATTGGCCCAATCCTTTGGGGACGCAGTTCGGCAAAATGTATGAAGAACTTTGACAGGTTTGTATCTTTGATCTAGTAATTCCACTGCTGGGCCTGTAACATGGAAAAATAAAGGATTATGGAGATCTATATCACAGAAGAAGTATTATATAAATCTTAAGATCATCTTGGTATATCCCTAAAAACATTTGATAAAATCTGATATCAATGACTGATAATAGGACAAATGGAATCTGAAAATGTGCTTTTTAGACATAACCCCAAATTTATACCAAGTCAGTAGTCAACCAATATTATGCCTGTAGATGCAAAGAGATACTAAAGGCATTTCCACTGAGTATAAGGATAAATTACTCTCTCTGTCATTATTTACAAGTGCCCTGGGATTGCTTGCCAATGCAATAATGGAAGAAAATGAACTAAGGATATATACCAGAAAGAACATGGCAAAGTAATCATTACTTAAAATGATAGGGGGTTTACAAGTGCCCTGGGATTGCTTGCCAATGCAATAATGGAAGAAAATGAACTAAGGATATATACCAGAAAGAACATGGCAAAGTAATCATTACTTAAAATGATAGGAATATCTACATAGAAAATTTCATAAAGTCAACTAAAAACTATTAAAAGTAATAAGAGAATTCAGTAGTTTGAACTTTACCGTTTCTTTACCAACGATAACCGGGTAGAAAATATCATCATTTAAAAAGATTTCATTGATAGTGGTCACCAAGTATATAAGCCACCTAGCAAAAGATGATATGTAGGACACACTGAAATCAATTTGTAAAATTACTTTAAATATTGTAAAAGACTACTAGATGTGCTCTAGAATGCGATGCCCAGGATTTCTAACCAAGTCCCATTAATCTACAAATTTAACATTAATCTATAAATTTAACTTACATTTTTGTGACAGAAATTATTTTAAATTTCATTTGTATGAATAAATAAGTGAGGACATGCAGTTCCATGGGTGGATTTTGTGCCTAAATTCTAATCTACATTTTCTACAACAGGCATTTTTTATTCAGTGATACCCAAATAGTGCATATTTTTTAAAAAAATCATGGTAAATAGGAAGGGAGTGGACATTGTGGGTGGCCATGTTGAGTTTCTGCTGGCTTTGTGCTTTTAGCAGAGTGAGGGTCCCAGTGTGACTGGTACCACTTCTCATGTATTACTAGAGAATTTCCAGAAATTATCCATCACTTTCTTACAGGTGGATATAGGCTGTGATGCTCCTGAAATGGGCATCGTTTACACAGAGGGGGTCCTCTTAGGCTTGGTCACCTGCCTCACCCCCATCATCCTGCACAAAGTTACCCGAAAATTGCACAGAGGAAAATATAGCCCATCTCTGTGTCTGGCCACTGGCAACCAGCCTTGGCTCTGGGGATTTTGTGGCAGGGGCCGTGGGGGAAAATGGTGGGCTTTGGCTTTGTTTTAGTCCTCATGAATCTCTTCCTAGGGATGATGTTGGGTCCCAAGATTTAAGGAGGGATATAGGGATGCAGTGACCCAAGGTAGTGACCCAATCTTTAGGGAAGGCTGCCTGACATTCTACATAATAATGGCCTCAGCAACTCAGAGTCAAAAACAAAAAAAACAAAAAATCACAGAGTTCTGACTCTGAAGATGTTCTAAGATGTCTAGACCCATTTTGTACATGTTTCCCCCATAGCATTCTTTCAATTTTTTTTGAACACCTACAACAGGTTAACCATGGTGCTGTGCGGTTTACCACTGTTGTTTATTTACTAATTTACTGTCCTTTTCCCTCACTAGAATGTAGATGGAAACCTGTCCATTGCCGGAACTTCAGTGATATTGACAGTGCCTGGCATATTCAGGCCCCCAGTGAATATGTACTGGGTGAATAGAGATGAAAAAAATAGTTCCTACCCCCAGACGTTCACAGTTCAATAGGGAAAAAAGGGGGAATATAAATGATTGCAGTGCAAGGTGATTCTTTTCTAGTGAAAGTGTGCACAAGTTGCAAAGAAACATAAGACGAATTTTTGCAGGGGATTTCTGAGGCTTCACCAAGGAGGTGGTGCTTGATTTGATCCCTTTTAAAAAGTATGAATATCTGTCAGTTGAATAGAGTACAGGAGGGCATTCCCAGAAGACAAGTGTTATGGGCTGAATTGTATCTCCTCCAAACTCACATACTAAAGCCTAAATCCCCAGTACCTCAGCATGTATTGGGAGATAGGGTCCTTAAAGGTAATTAAGGTTAAATGAGGTCACCAGAGTGAGCTCCAATCCAGTGCGACTGGTGTCCTTATTAGAAGAGGAAACTCAGACACAGACAGACACACAGAGGGAAGACATGTGAGGACACAGGGAGAAGATGGCCATGTACAAGCCAAGGAGAGAGGCCTCAGAAGGAACCAACTTCATGTTACTTTGATCTTGGACTTCCAGCCTCCAGACTATGAGAAAATAAATTTCTATTGTTTAAACAACCCAGTCTGTGGTACTTTGTTATGGCGGCCCTAGCAGACTAATACAAGGGGGATAGCATGCGTAAAGGGTGGAGGTGGGACCGGACATAGCTTCTTTGGAGACTCTGGGTCTTTTGGTAGAACCATAGTACATAGTTTTAGGAAGAGGGCTGTCTGGTAAAGAAAGAAGGAAGGGTATGGGGTGTCAGGCTCATGCCTACATGAATGAAGCAGGCCTAGTGTACGACAGTAGGGAGGGGTGGAGTCTGTGGTGATCTGGGGAGCACAGGCACCATCTCGAGGGGCAGATGCGTGGTGATTCTGTGGCTGATTGATGCCATGTGGGAATGGGGGCCAAGTGTTGCTAAAATTCCCTATTTTCAAGACAAGTCAGGAATATGAATTTTTATGTATAATCTTACGATTTTTAAAAGTTTGCAGTTAATGTTTTAAACTCTGGGCCACGAAAAGATATATTTATATGTGTATATGTGTATATATATATATACTAGATGAAGCCTATGGGATTCCCATTTGTAATCCCTGAACAAACGAAGGTCATAAAGGATGTATGACGAGGAATTTTAATTCTCCTATTTGGCAGGGGGAACAGTTGGTGAATCTTGAGTGAGATAAGTGAACTGAACTCACACTGGCGGTGGTGGTTTAGGGCAGCGCTAGGCAGGCTTTTTCTTAAAGGGCCAGATAGTAAATATTTTTTACTTTGTGGGCTGCAGGGTCTCTTGCAACTACCCCACTCTGACATTGTAGCATAAAAACAGTTGTAGACAACATGTAAGCAAATGGGCCTGGCTGCGTGCCAAAACACTTCATTTACAGAAACAGATGGTGGGCCAGATGCGGTCCATGAGTTTGTTTGCTGATCCTGGGTTCAGAGGGCTGGAGACCTGAAAGGAG
>NW_020173198.1:10253702-10262293 GCF_003031525.2 Neophocaena asiaeorientalis asiaeorientalis | reverse complement strand
GGGGGGGATGGGGGTGAGGATGAGTTTGGAGAATAGTCTAGGTAAGAGATGAGTTGAGGCTGTGGTGGTAATGGAATGGGGAAGATAGGAGAGATCCAAGAGCTATTGAGCAGGTAACATTGTCAAGACTCTCTGATTGATGAGCCTGTGAGGGAGAGAAAAGAACAACAGATAATGCCCAGGGTTCTGGCTGGACTGAGGGGCTCAGTTTGAACCCCTTGTCAGAGAGGGAGACATTTCCCTCTACCCTTCTAGGTTCTTCTGGCTGGTCTAAGGATTAAATAGACATGAGACAAATTAACAGGAGAAAATCAAACAAAAGTTTAATAACATGTATACATGGGAGAGACTCAGGAAAACTCACCAAAATGGCTGAAACCCTCACCTTAAATACCATCTGCTGCTAAAGACAAAAGAGGATGTTGGGATAGGGGTTTGGGACCTCCACGGGCAGGAAGGCAATTGCCATGGAAAAGGAAACACAAATGTTTAGTAAACAAATGTTTGCTGGGTCTGCAGAGACAGTGGGACACAGAGAGGAATTTTAACAAACACTTTATTTGCTAGGTTCCACACATCTAGTTCATACTCCAGTGATCTATGGTGATGTTCCCTTCCTGGAAGGGTCCTCTGTCTACATTCTTTAGGCAGTTAGGGGGAAGGTCAAATTTCTTCCTGAGTCTTTTGGGCCTTGATTGTTTTCAGCCCCAAATAATCCACACGCTGAAGACATTTTGGGGTGGCAAATTTTGCTCCCCTACAATTTCCAGTGTCCACGACTTCCCAAGCCAGCCTATTCCACTTTGGGGTGACCCTGATGAGTCCCTTTTTCCTGTGGACCCTAACCTATTAGAAGGAACTCTTTAGATCACAGAATTGTCCTGCCCTGCTGCTCCAGCTAAAAATGGAAAACTTCATTCTGTCCAGCACTTAGGCCATGAGCAAGTTTCGTGTCTGTTGCCTTCAGGTTATTACAGAGTCTCTGGCCCTTGGTCTTGGGATACGAAAATGGGTCTCCAAACAATTAGAGTAACAAGGAGCTCTGCAGGGATCAGGACAGGCTAGGACTTGGGATGCCAATTACCAAATCTCTGTAGGTCGCCACTTTCCAGAACAGTGGGAAAAATGTGATAAATTGTTTTCTGAGTAGAGGTGGCCTGGCCTGGCCTGAAATGCACCCTCCAGGCTCTGGTGCATGCCTGCCAAACCAGGAGGCCACTTTGATGTGCTCCAGGTGGCCACTGGGGCCACCGCAAGGCATCGGGAGCTACTGGACTCTCTCTTTTCTCTGCCATAGCCCACAGATGCCCCACAGAAGCAGGAATGCTGGGGAGGGTGAGCGAAGGACCTGTTGCAGAGCTAATGAATTCTGCTCTTACGTTTCTGCAGCCGCTGCTGAGAGATGTGTGCAAAACAGTCCCCAGGCACTTAACAGGGAGAGGAGGAAAGGATATACAAATGGCCTGGTGTGCAGGGGGCTGGGCTGCCTCTGACTTTGAAGGAAGTGGCAGTACAGGACTTTGTGAGAGGAGAGTGGCCCTGGAGGAATCTGTGGGGATCAGACTGTATTTATTTTGAGACCCAGCAGGCCTGGTCCTGTACTCAGAGATGAGCAAGACCGTGACAATCCAGGAGACTGACGAGGAAGGTCCAAAGGGGGAGGAAGGAGGCTCATGCATTGGACTCTGTGGCGGAAAACAGACTGGGCTCATTCACACATGTTCATCATCGACTCCTGCTAGCACCCCAAAGCCAGGGATTATTAGGGATGCAATGTAATTAATTTCAAGTGTTACATGCTCTTGGCTTCATCTTGTTTCCTACCTTTGTTTTCTCTTCTCCTTAATTTCTCACTTTTGAAATATTGTATTTGTCATTGGAGGTGGACTGGATAAATCTAAATTGAGGTCTGGGGGTGTGGATCTGCAACCACAGTTGTTTGTGCCTGGGTTGATTTTGTAGAAGGAAGGGTTCTTCAACGAGGAAATTTTGGGTATCGTGGCTGCATGAGAGATCCTCCGAGGGACCCTATGGTGCTGTGATCTGCTTCTCAGCCCCACTCCATAGGCTAGGTCTGGGATCTCAGGAGAATGGAGTGGAGGTTCTTTGTTACAAGCTGAAGGGAGCTTTGTGAGAATTGATGCACAAGCAGTGGGGCTGTGCATCAACCTGACAAAGTACAGCGCCCTCTACTGGTGAACCACAGGTTGGTTCTGACTCAATGACCCCAGAAGGGGAATCACACCATTCAGCTCCCCAGGGATTTTAGGTCTGGCAGGTATGTCAGAGATAATCAACATTTCCTCCTCTTCCTGGGAGGAAAGCTAAGCACCAACACCACCTCCCTTTCACAGACAGCAAGTCCACCAGCCAGCCCCTGCTGAGTGAGCTCCAGTGGCGGGGCCCTGAAAGAGACACGTTCCGTATGTGTTTCTAGCAGGCAGTCAGGAGCTGGCCAGAGAGATAGGAATCACAAGCCTACATCCAGATGATTGGAACAGCTGAAGTGGTCCATCCTGGGGCAGGGGAGGAGGTGGGCTGTTGGTCCGGGACTTGTAGAGAAGGTAGAGTTTAGAGGGGTGGGTGGAGGATCATTCCAGGTCGGGGTGCAACATAAGCAAAGACATTTGGGGGGAACAGTGAGGAAACTGGCCCAGTGGAGGTCCACATTTCCTGTTGAGGTGGACAGGTGGTTCCTCCCGCTATGCATGGCCTGTCCCATGTTATTCTGTAGCTCCTTGCACCAAAAGAATGTAGTTTAGGGCTTCCCTGTTGGCGCAGTGGTTGAGAGTCCGCCTGCCGATGCAGGGGACACAGGTTCGCGCCCCAGTCCAGGAAGATCCCCCATGCCGTGGAGCGGCTGGGCCCGTGAGCCATGGCTGCTGAGCCTGCACGTCCAGAGCCTGTGCTCCGCAACAGGAGAGGCCACAACAGTGAGAGGCTTGCATACCGCAAAAAAAAAAAAAAAGAAAAAGAATGTAGTTTATTTCCCTGCTCCTAAACTTTGGGTTTGGCCATGTGGACTGCTTCGGCCCACAGAGTAAGGCGTAACTGCATGTCAGTTCTGGGCCCAAGCCCTAAGAGGCCTCACCCGTTTCTACATGCTCTCTGTGTCTCTGCCGTCACCATGAGAAGCATATACCTTGGTTAGTCTGCTGCCAGAGCCAGAGGAGGAGGAGACACACATGGAGCAGAACCAGCTGCCCCAGCCAAGCCCAGATCAAATCAGCCAGCCCAGCTGAGCCTACATCAGCTGAACCGCAGATGCAGGAGTTACATAAATTCTTATTGTTGCATGACACTTGGATTTTGCAGAAAGCAGTATTGTAGCCATAGTTAGCTGATAGAAGAGTGAAGGAATTCATTGGCACCTCCCAATTCTGAAAGGATGCACTTGCCTCTAAAGTCTGGGTGCACATGTTTGGGGCTATTGATATTAGCTTCTTTTCCCTTCTAGTAAAAACTTCCCCAGAGAGAAGAATTGATTTCCTCAAGGTCACATAAGTTAGCAGCAGAATCAGGGCTAAGAGGGAACACCTCTCACCTTGAGGTCAGAGTCCACTGTACCACCAGACCTTCCTGTTTGTATTCCTGCAGAGCACGGCATGGAGGTCAGGAAAAACTTTTCCTTGCAGGTTGGTGAGGACTTAGGGTTTCAGCAGACACTGATGCTCAGCTATTATCCAGATTGATGTGGCCGTTTGCCGTAACATTTAGCAACCTCTCTATCAAATAAATGGCCAGAGAGGCTCCTGACACTTCCAGTATAAAAGAAAGAGGAGCCATATTCTGCAGCTTTACGAGGCTGCCCGAACAAGACCCGTTAAAGGAATCATTGTGGGTTGAGGCTCTGGGGCTGAATTGGTGGTGTTTCTTTGCCCCACATGCCTTCAGAGTTTGCTGTGAGTGATTCTGTAGGATAAAAAGGGCAGGGACGGTCAACCACAGCTGGGCAAAGTGGGTCTTGGCTGGACAGGAAGGACCACACCTATGAAATCATGGGCTAACAAGAGAGGGCTTCTTTATAGAGAACCCCTTAAATAACTGTTCCTAGGTCTGAATTTGAGAGTGGGAAAGGGACTATTCTGCAAATGATTTAGCCATGTATAACCAAATACCATCAGGCCCATTATCTTTACTTAAGTCATTATTTACTGTAAATTGCTGGTGCTGCTGCATTTTGCCTTATGGTAAATTCTCCTCTTGGAGTTAAAGATGCCTAATAACAATTTGAGTTTTCATATGACATTGGAATGATCCAGTATGCAATGTACATAATAACCGCATTCTAGAAAGGCATAACAATTTAAAAGAGGTTGAGAGAGAGAGATGGAGTGTGTGTGTGTGTGTGTGTGTGTGCGTGCGTGCACGTATGTGTTTGATGGTGATGCTGGTGGTGAGGCTGGAATTGGTGGGAGGCAGGGATGGTTTGGAAAATCTCACTCCATAGAGCTGAAAAAATGTGGAAATAATTCCCAGTCTCAATGCTACAACCTTAGAAGCCTCTTGAGTCTCAAGAGGCAGAGTGAAAAACTGTGGAGGAACTGAAGGACTCTTTCTTACATCCTTGCTGTTCAAACTGTTGTCCTCACAGCAGCAGAAATGGTGTCACCCAGGTTCTTGTTAGGAATGCAGGATCTCAGTTCCCACCACAGACCTGCTGGATCAAAATCTGCATTTCACAAGGTCTCCAGATGATTCGTGTACACAGTAAAGTTTGAGGAGCCCTGTCTTACAAGACGGGATGAAGTGGAGGAGGTGGAAAGGATCTGTCTGATTTCGACAGTGTATGTTACAGGGGCTTGCCCCGTTTGTCAGTGTGCCATGGACTTGAGAGTTGGAAGATTTGCACTTCTGTCCTGGTGCCCTATGTGCCTTGGGAGAGTCCCTTGGCCATGTAGAGCCCCAGCGTCCCCATACATTCAATGGGGATAATAGGATTTAGCATGACAATAGCATGCAGTATTACTATGAAGATGAAGAGAGTATAAGTAAAGAATCTGGGACAAACCCAAGGTTCAATATTTGTTCTGTTGTTCTTACCCCAAGACATTGAGGGTTTTCCTTTCTAAATAGGTGAGCAATTAGGAGGCAGTTCAATGGCAAAATATAACCAAAATCTGTTGAGCATTTTCTGTGTGCCAGGCTCACTACTGTGTTTGCTAAAGGATTTTAGCCTGGAGCCAGACTGCTTGGTGCAAAGTCTGCTAGGAGCCAATGGGCTGGTTACATAACCTCTCTATGCCTCAGTTTCCTCATCTGTGATGTGGGGATAATAAAACTGCCTATTTTTTTGTGAGCATTATGTGAATACAGTCGTCCCTTGGTAACCCTTGGGGGGATTGGATGTTAAAATCTGCAGATGCCCAAGTGCCTGATATAAAATGGTGTAGTATTTGCATATAATCTTATACATACACCCCGCTTATACTTTAAATCACCTCTAGATAACTCATAATACCTAATACAATATAAATGCTGTATAAATAGTTGCCGTGTACAGCAAATTCAAGTTTTGCTTTTTGGAACTTTCTGGAATTAAAAAAAATATTTTTGATCCATCAGTTGGTTGAATGTGCAAATGCAGGAGCCACAGATACAGAGGGCCAACTGTAGTACATACATGCTCAGTGCTCACTGGAGAGTCTCATATATAATGAGTACTGAACCATCATTAGCCATTATTAACACACTTATTTAACCCTCACTGCAGTCTCTGGAGGAGAGCATTCTTATCCTTATTCCATAGTTGAAAAACTGCGAGGCTAAGGAAGTTGCCTAGGGCCACATGGCTGGGAAATGGTAGAGCCAAGATTTGAACCCACATCTCTCAGACTCAGAGACCATGTACCTCATCAACTCATAGTTCTGTTCTGCTCATATTAAGAGGCCAGGAGAGTAACCCTGTAACCAGACCAGCTGCCCCAGGAGTTGCTCTTGGTTTCCTTCCTTACGGTGGTCGAGGCAAAACCAAATGGAATTGGAAGAAATCAAAGTGCCAGGAAGTGGAAAGGCAAACTCTCAAAGCACTTGTGCTGATATTTACGGCTTCCCTTTGAAATGCTTTGTTCATAACCTATCAAGGGCAATTTGGAAACATGTGCTCATGGAGGACAGCGTTGGCTGCTTTTTGACACTGTCGTTTCTATTATATATACAGTGACAGCCGCACAGGCTCGGCCTGGACATGACTTATTTATGGGGCAGCCCAGCCCCAGCTGAGCTAGTCTTCGGTGCTTGCGGTAGATTGCACTAGAAGAAAGGGAATGTGCAATTTGGGGAGGTAATTATTTTTTCACGTATTCATTAAAAAGAAGGGATTTTCCAATTACCACTGGAATGAAAGAAACTTTTAAAATTAAAATTTCAGATTAAAATCTAGAGAGAGCTTGTACTAGATTGGAAACCAAGAGTCTTGGCTTCCATGCAGCTCAGTGTACTTTTCAGATTCCAGTCCTGTCTCTGCATCTTACCAGCTGAGTGACCTCGGGTGAGTTGCTTCACCTTTCTGAGCCTCAGTTTTCTTATCAGTAAGATGGGCATTCTGATTGTTCTGAGAAGATTAAATGAGGTATCACACGTAGAGAGCTTAGTGCGAGACCCGGTAGGTGCCTAGTGAACGTTTGCTATTATTATAAACAGTTGCAGAACTGGCTTTGTGACCTAGGGTGAATTAGTTTTTTTAAGTGGCTTACTTTTTAAAAATGAGAAAGTGGGGTAAGATTATTTTTAGTTTCCTTCTAAATCAGCCATTTTGCATATTTTCATATTTTGCATCTCCCCCATGGACAGGAGAAAGAATCCATCTGAATGGAATCCATCTCTGCATCTATCTATCTATCTATCATCTACCTATCTATAATATTATCTATCATCTATTGATATCAGGTGCACATTCCATAAAGACTAAGAAGAAAAAAATTTCAAAACATTTCCATTCCTTGAGACTGAGCAGAGTGTAAGCTTGCCATTTGAGTGGATATGGAGTTTGTGGGCAAGACATTCTCTTCTTAACTTACTACAATCTTTATAAGCACAGTAGAGATCTTGGTCTTGGCTTAATTGCTGGATATTTCATGGTTGTCCGACTTTTTTTCCCTGTCTTTGTTTGTTGATAGTTTGAAAGAAGTGGGCTAAGTCTAATGAAATCCACCTTGCTATGAAACTACCTCACAAAATGTTAAAGTCTAGCTTTTTTTCCCTTAGACCCACATCTTGAAATAAAACAGTGATTAATAATATTTTTATAGGAGGCATATTGTCTGAAATATTTTAATGGAGTTCAGTGAAATTTATTCTGTAAGATCTAGTGGAGAGATGTAATTTCCATGAGTAATAGTTATCACGAATATTATCATGCTCCCTAGGAGGGAGATAGGGAGGGAAGGAGAGAGGAGAGGGAGAATGAGAGAATAACTTAAACCTTAGAGCATGTTGTTATAAATGGTGGTAATTATTTCTTGCATTTGAATACTCTATAATATCTGATATATAACATATTAACATATATAATATATTATATAATAATAACACACAGCCTTTCTTATTTCATCCTCACAGCCACTTTGCGAAAATGACATTTTCCCATTAACCAGGTTGGGAAGCTGAGGCTCTAAGAGCCTTAGCCCAAACGTGCCTCTGGTTAATGAAGAGCCAGGGTTCCCACCCACTTTTCTAGACTCCAAGCGCAGTGTTTAATTTGTAACACAACCTTCCTGGCACAAACCCAGTGCGATGGTTTACATCCTGTTTCTCCCACCCTCTCTCCCCATCCCCTCATGCCCTGCAATTGTTGAGAAGTGGATTATTTGATGGACAGAATATCCACACTAACTGAGAACTGCTCCAGAGGTCATACCAGAAAGTTGGAACCCTCTTTATTCTAAAACTCTATAGGGGAAAAAAATCTTTTGATTCAGAGAGCACTTCAAGTTCTTATAAAGCCTGAGCATCTTTTGGCTGAGAGCATCACTATTCTTTTAAAAATTCCAAGGAACCTTTCTGCTTATTTCGAGTTCCCTGGTTGCTCGTATTCTGAATAAGCAGCTGTTTGCTGAATTTACACCGCGCTCAGAGTAAATACTCTTGTATTGCAGAGGAAACCTCTTTGCTTTCTGTGTTTCCCTTGTGCTTTTCCAGTTTCTTGCTGTGTTGGCGTATGTATTAGTCTAAGCAGCGGCACTTATTAATTAATTGATTATCTAATTCAGCTGACTGTATGAAGCAGGAGGATTTATGACTAAATGCTCTGAGATAATGTCCTGTGGCCTGCCCAGTTCTCGGGTGGAAAATCAGAGGTGCTGAGAGCAGCTCCTCAGCTTAGGGGACCAGTGTAGCGGCTTTTATGCAGCACCTGTGGAACTCTATCCAGGATTCCCCAGGCTGTGAATTTTGGCTGCCTGCTCATCCACCTCCCCTAGGAGCATTAGGAAGGAGGAAAAGGGAGGAGGAGGGGAGAAACTGAGACAGAGATAGAGAGAGAGAGATGCAGAGGGAAAAGAAGAAGGAGGAGAAGGAGAAGAAGGAGAAGAAGGGGAGGAGGAGGAAAGGGAGGAGGAAAGGGAGGGGGAGGGGGAGAATGAAGGGGAAAG